>NC_141758.1:34399388-34560725 GCF_982258835.1 Parasteatoda tepidariorum | reverse complement strand
CAAAGGAGAAAGGACATAGAACACAGGAGGGAAAGAAACATCCATGCCTTGCCCGGGATTCGAACCCAGAACCTTTCTGGAAAATATTACTTTTAGCATTTTAATAATTTATCTTTATAAAATACAGCATGAAACACTGGTGTCTTTCGCTACGTGGAATGTAAAATTTTCTAAACACGGCTCACTTTCAAACAATGAGTTTTCGAATTTTCACTCATTTGAAGTTATTTTCAAACATAAGAGAAACAGTAATTCATTGAAAATTTTTTAGTTTACAAAATCAATTATTGATAAAATTTTGAATATGAATGAAGAAAAAAAAACTTCTCAGACTATTTTATTTGGATTTTATATTTTAGTACAAATATAATTCCGATATTCAGACTACTTTATTTGGATTTTATATTTCAGTACAAATATAATTCCGATATTCAAACAGATTTTTTCAGTAATTATAAAACTGTTTTTTATAACTAAAAAATAGTAAAACATGTTTTTACTTGCAACTAGAGTGTCAGAAAGAAAGTATATATAAACAACACCGCTGTCCCATCTGCGTCAGAGGGTTAAAATGCAAGGAATACTTTCGAATGAGACAAACCTTTAATTTATTACTTTGACTATGCCCTGTAATTTTATGGTATCAAACCTTAAAATTAATTTTAAATCTATATTATTTAAATAATTTTACCTTTCCTTTGATCTCAGATGTTTTCTATGGACAGAATTACAGTTGATGTTGCGAAGTTTAGAATCTATATTAAATATAAGAGATAAATCAGTAATGAATTTAATAATTTAAACAACAGAAAAAGCTACAAAACACTCTTAGAAATAAAACTTTCACTTTTGATGATACAGAAATCTTTGAGCTGTATTACGTTAATTTTGAGAATAATTTCTTCCCGAAATTGCGTGATTTGTGACGAAACGCAAACACTCAAATCTAAGACGAAAATGTTTCCTCAACTCGAAACCTCATCGTAGTGCATTGTTGGTGATTGTTAACTAGAATGACGAAACTGGGATGAAGACTAGGCGCTGAAAAATAAAGTCACGAAGTAAGGTGGTCTAAGAGTTGGCCTCGTTACTAGGAAGTTCTCGGGTTCGAAGCCTGTCTCGGACATGTTGGTAATTTATCTCTGCTCTCTTTGACCTTTCTTGTGTTGTGTTCGCCTACGATCTAGTAATTATTAGCAAAGCTATACGAATTAAACAATGAGAGATTTTTTTCTGGGGGGGATAGAATGACGAACTATTTTTTTTTAATTTTTACGAATTTCGTTTCCTTGTAGAAGTTACTATAGTTATTTCTTCACTTGCTCGGAGCATATAGCAGGGAACGGTTTCTTCAAAAGCAAAGAAAGTTTCGTGAAATTTGAAAGTCTATTTTTTACAGAGAACCTTCATATTAAGCTCAACTGAAATTATCTAAATTTTCAAATTAGTTATACTCGCAGCAAACTTAACTTTTAAGCATTTTATATAGTATAGGTAATGTGATGTTACGTTAGAATGAAGTAAAACACACCCACAACAGCCCGCTTTAGGACAGGGAGGTTACAGGGCTCCACAATTTCCTGCTCCACGACAAAATTGTGCTAATGTGGTCATGCTTGCGAACAGACCGCTTTTACTTCTCAGACAAGCTGATATCTGAATCTGGGTGGTCTTTAAGCAATCGTGGTTTTCCTCTCCATGCAACGCAAATACGGATTGGTTCCGTCAAAAAGTCCTCCAAGAAGACATATTTCTCCCAATTGATCCAAGAGTTCCTTTGTGCTCTGAATTGGATTCAAAATTACAAGGCTACGGAGTTGAATCTTAGCAGTCCTAAACCCAAAAATTGAATCGGCTGCTCAACGATGGTTATAAAATTAAATAAGAGTGAATTTCTAGGCTTTCACGAATACAATTTCCCTAACGAATCCGAGATTGTGGAATAGGAATTAGTTTTTGAAAAGGTGGGGTTATTAACAGAACCATTTAGAAAGATTTTTATTTGAGTTTTTCGTCACAGTGTATACTATGGTGACGAGACCATATATGCCTATAATTTAGTATGGACGATGAAGATAGAAGAAACAGAAAAAATCAAAACGCTTCTTTAATATTAATATAAAACGTTACAGGTTAATTCAATAATTTATTAACTTTCTTTCTTAAATTTCTTTATCATGTAAAAATCTGCTCAAAATAAATTTTACCTTTTGGGTTGAAATAGTTCGAATTTAGTTTCTTTTGATTTTCAAACTTTGGGTGCTCGTTATGAGTCAAGGATTTCAGCAAACTGTTGGTTTCATCTATGGCTTGCGATTCTAAATAACAAATAGAAAATAAATAAATAAATCCTCAGTATTACACGAATACGCACCTTTTATATTCCCACATATCATATTGAATAACACTACACGTAATAAAATACAATGTATGCTACTATGATTCTCCCACCATTTTTGAATTTCAATCAAATTATTTTGCGGAAAAGATAAAAATTGGTAAGAGGAGCATTTAATTTTGATCTTTTTATCAAGATAAGTAAATCAAATCAGTCAACTACTAAATTTTTGTGTGAAATACTTTATTGAGTTGTAGACAATCAAAATCCAACACTTGTAATATTTGGATGAATTTTGTAATTATTTTAGAAGTTTCATTAACCCTTTCGCGCCGACTGTCACAAATACGTGCCAGCATAAAACCTTATCAACCAGGGTAAAAAGATAAAATTGGTAATCAAAGTAATTCGTTAGCAGTTTATTTGTGGGCGGAGTTATAATTGTTTGATTTATTTAATTCACCATTACTTTGTTCAAAATAAAACTATTTAGTTATACTTTGAATTAACATTGATTATATATATGATTCAACTAACAATAATTAAAGTAAAAGCAAAGTAAGTCTGTCAAATTAGAAAAGACTACATTTAAGTTACCGTTTTTTATTTAATTACATCCTGATTCTGATTTTGTGCGAATGCTTTTCTGAATCACCCGTCCCCAAGGGGTTAAGGAAATCTACCACAAGGTGGGGTTTAAATATAATCAGTGTTTATAAATCGTTCACATATAAATATATAAATCATTCACAGTGATGCCAACTGCTCCGGACAAGCTACCATAATGTTGCTCAACACAAAATGTTTTTATGCAATGATTAAATTATTTTTCATAATGCATGGGTTAGGGGCCCAATTTTTTGTAAATAAAGAAATAAACTGCTCCGGACGCGCAAAAATAATTTAAGAAAAAAAACGGTAAATAACTACTAAGTAAATTTTGCAAAGATTTGACCTTTTTTACTTGCTTTTTAAAAGGTATAGTATGATATAAGTACTATAAAGTTTTATAAGCAATTAGCATTACATTTTCAGTGGTTTGTAACATATGCTAGCCTCACTGCACCGGAAAAGGTGAAGACAAAAGTGTGCTACCACTAGGAAAAATTTTCCTGAAAAGTGGCATTGTAAGCAGACGTTTTATTCATTTTTAAAAGATACCCTTTTACCTGCTAAGCACAAAGATCTAAGACAAACAGAACTCAGAGGCAAGGATAAGGGCTGCTTAGCCGTCCCAGGTGCCCAGCTAATGGGCATGGGTGAAAGCCCTTATATAGCAAGACGGAAAAGAGAAAAACCTGGTACGTAAAACATTTCATTCCAGCATTTTTTTCGAAAAAAATGAAATATCTGTAACTATCAGGATTTCTTTTATAATTCCGGCATATATATAAAACTGCTTCTTTTCCAAGATAAAGTAGATATTGTTGAAAAATTTAAAAAAGAATAAGTAAACTCCTCCCCAAAACTAGCTATAACTGAAATGGTTTTACTACCATCCTTTCCTCTTTTCCGTCTCGCTTTCACCCATGCTAATGGGCAATACTACTACTACAATTCTCTTTCAGCCAACATTTACAACACTTTTAGTTAACTAGCATGCATGTATGTTTTAAGCGGTTTGAACCATTCAAATGAAAGGGTAGTTTAAAATCATTTTAAATTAAATCTTTCAAACAAGAATCAAGTTTTGATACCACACAAAATATCAAGATAATTTCTTCTTGGAAGAGTTGGTAAGCACGCAATAATGTATTTGACAAAGGTTTATAATCCTATTTGAACACACAAGCCTGTAAATGTACGTAATTCCAATAGACCAATAATGTATTAGAGTAAATGAAACTGTCTTGTTTCTGCAAAATATTGTTAATGATGATTTGAGTAACTAGCATTATTCTTTTTAGAAAAAAGTAAACTTACTTTTAAAGGAACCCTTGGAACTAATTATTTAATATGATTCTTATTAGAGTTTCTGGTTAAGGGGTTACTGTCACTAAACTTAAACTTTTGCAACTTAATACCTCTTTTCAATAAACGCATCTTCTCCCCTTACCAGTATAAGCTTATTTCTTCATGACTTTTGAGAACGGAACCAACCAGTACAAGATGAATTGGTTGGTGGCGCTACGCGCCAAGTACCGAGGTACCCAACATATCCAGCATCTTCTCACCTTATAAACAGCAGTTTCTTATAAAACATATTTGGATGGAAAATATACCTATACCTATACATAATACATACTTATACATAATATATACCTTTATATAAACTTAAAAAATACTATTAGAATTTTGAAAAATAAACCTTTCTTTAAGTATTTCAGTAGATATTTCTTCTGCAATTCTGATATGGAATTTTTTGTGACAGTTATTCTACTTAAAAATTGAAAACTTGATTTTGGATCTAGAAGAGAGAAAAAAAAACACAATATGTATTTTAATTAATTTGTAAGAATCAAACATTTCTTGTAAAGTATTTAAATGTTGAAAATACGCATAGGTAAAAGACAGACGATGCCAGGCTCAATTAAATGTAACAGTAAGCGCTAAAAATGCAAATATTAAAAATTACTCCTCGTTGTATTATATTTATTATTTGGATGCCATTTTTATAAAATAATTACACGGGATAGTTTCAACAATACAACTCATAATGCAGTGTGTCATCGATGTGCAATGATGATTCCGCCATAATTATTCATTTCATAATTATTTAATATTATCTAAAATTATTAATATCACAAATATGTATTTTAAGAATATTATAATTACACGGGATAGTTTCAACAAAACAACTCATAATGCGAGTGTGTCATTCCTGTGCAATGATGATTCCGCTATAGTAAATCATTTCTTAATTATTTAAAATTATCTAAAATTATAAACATTACTACTATGTATTTACTACTATGTATTTTTAGAGAGGAAAAGTTTAGAGAGGCAGTAATTTAGTTTCCATAAAAAGAAGAAGGAAAATATGTTTCAAATAGTATCACTCCCATTTTAAGTGTCATTTTCACAATAAAAATTTTCCGGCCTTAATGATTTATAAAAAAAATTCAATGCTTAATTATTACATTTTACCAGAAACATAACAATACTTATAAGCAATTCAGATTGAGCATGTACTGTGTCAATCACACAGTTCTGTAGTAATCATAGAGTTAAAATATAATGGAGGGCGCACATTATAATAATTTTTATCCTCGATACTGTACTACGCGAATAAAAGGGAGAATAGAGAAAGAAAATTTACACCTTCCGCGTCTCCTCGTTATTTCAATGGAAGAAAATCGATGATGGAATATTAGCACCAAAAATCGTTAAATATGGTGGATTATTGTGTCACATTTGATTGCTCAGATACATTTGTTTAAGGTGGACTTCATACATTTCATTAATTTTCCGTAAAGGAGAAAAAGTAAATTAGTAGCAAATGTAGCAAACAATACTACAAATTGCAAGAAGAGCCTCGAATGTAAAGGGTCAATAGTATTGTAAAGAAAATGCATAGTAAGCAAAAAAATCTGCCTAATACGTCTGTTTTAGAAAAAATTAGTAGCTGAGAAATAAAACTAATTTTTTTTTTTAAATACTAGCCAATACTTTAAGTTTTGAAAGGTACTGTCCTGAAACTTCAGGATGACTAAAACCACAAAATTATTTCCAACAAGAAAGGTATGCGAAGACACGGCAATAAATAATTTTTTTCTAAGCATAATTGTCGATAAAAAAACTGCACAATAACCAACATCCTGAATATGTTCCAATTTCAGCAAAAATCTTTTACTGAATTACAGGACTTAAGTTTGCATAACCTTATTCAATTTTACAATTTAAGATCTTCATCACGACTTTACTTGGAATGAAGTTATGAGAAGTGTTAATGAAGTTAATATTGAAAAGTGAAGTTAATGTTATGAAGTTATATTCGGCATAATATTACTATTTCAGTGTAATAGTAATATTATTTCAGTTCTATTCATTGGAAATCGACAACTATTTCAGTGCACTACCGCGAAACAGCATTTACTGATATGTCATATTCAAAAACAAATAATGACCAATTTATGGACTAAGTGAAGGAATAAGTATTGGAGGGAAATGTGTCAGGCACCCAAATTTATTGAATCAAGATTTATACGTAAAAGCAAAATTTGCTACCAATAGAAGTAATTTATTCATAAAGCAGAGCAAGTATATCTACAGTGATTCAAAAATGAAATGGTAAAAATGGAAACTAACATTCTTCTATGCAATAATATTTTAATCAATGACAATATGCACATTATTGTACTGAACAACTATCTATCTCAATGGCCGACTGAATTTAAAAAAAAAATATTCCAAAAAATTATAATAAGAACGGCAAAATATAGAAAATATATTATAATTGACTTACTTGGCTGTATTTTTGCACTTCTTAAAAACTCCGTATGATTCTCCATTATTAAAGCATATCTCACTTTATAGCGATCAATAAAATGCCATAAATTATGCTCGTCAGTTTTCCTGTGTTCTTCATTAGAAAACGCTAATGTTATTCCTAAAGATAGAGCAGATAACACGAATTCCCAATACGAACAGTTTATCTAATATGGAGAAAAAAAATATGAATTGTAGGCAGAAAAAATATTTTTCAATTAGTTAACAATTTTAGATTTCGATCAGATTTCGATAGTTTTTAAATTCTACTTTGAATTTGGGACTTATTAAAGTATGCAACTACAACATTTCAGCTAACCCTAAAAATTAAAATAAATGAATGGCATACATTTTAGCTTCCACTTGAAATTTACACAAATATCCGCCTAAATTAAAAGATTATGTCGTTTGTTATGAAAATCAGTGCTTTGAGTTTAATTAGTAACTCAAAGGAAAGAATTCACAAAAACAGATGCCTTTATACTGTATTCGCACGATTTTGTAGCGCCATCTAGGAAAATATATGTAACTTAGTGAGAGAGAGAGAGTGTGTGTGAGTGTGGAAGGAGAGCCGTAAAAAGCTACAAATAAAGCTTTCTTCCAAATATTAATAAATAAATACTAGTGGTCTGCGCCCCTTGCTCGCTAACGCTCGCCAACCCCCAAAAATTGCCATGCAATCTTATACGGTTTGCTTCGCAAACCAAGCTCGTTTCGCTAGCTACTAACTTAGGTACATTGCAAATGCACAAAATTCTAAGAATTCAAAACACTCATTCAAATCCATATAAAAACTTTTTTTTTAAAAAAAATTACATATTTTTAGTAAATACTAAGTCATTAAAATAAATTTAAATTCAAATAAATGACATGCAATTCGTTAAACCTATTAGAAATGTGCTATAGTATAATTCGTGATATAAATCAAAAATCGTCAAATAAATTCGCAATATATAAATTCGTGAAAAAAAAGCGCTTTCAACAAAATACTAAAATAGAGATCTATCGACAAAGACTACTCACTGCTGCCTAGCTTAATAGTATGAGATTGCCGCAGCTGATGCTCTCTGGTTATTTCAGTTTCCGTTTTTAAAAGCGCTATATGTTGAGCCACCACATCTAGATTTGGCATGTAACATTTTTAGCGGCAATCATTGGTCGATTCGCCGTGTAAGAGAAATAGTAACGTAAACAAAACAAAGCAAACGTTGCCACCGGCGGAAAAGAAATACAGCCAAAATTTGGGAGCCACGTAAGAGAATTATATATATTAGATATTAGAGTTTTTTTTTTATGCTTGTCTTGTAAAAGGAAAACACAAACTTTAACTTTATGCGCTAATTTTGTATAGGTAAAAATTCTTGCCAACTTTCTTCGCTTTTTGAGAAAAATTTTTTAGTGGTAACTAAGGTATGATTCCCTGTTTTGAAATTTGATTTAAAAATATTTCCTACACAGCTGCATATAAATGATTCAAAAGTTCATATGAAACTTTACTTCGTTCCAGTTCAGCCGTGGGGAGACTTTCGAAATGATAGCAAAATTATCAATTATTCTAAAAGCTTCAATTTTTAATTGTCTTAAAAGTAGCTTGCCCGTCTAGCAAACGTTAAATAATGACAAACTATATTAGCAAATATTAGAAAGATTCTACTAGTTTTTTAAACGGTTTTGTATGACGTATCTCAGTATTAAGTGGTGAATTATGTAAGCCTACGAATTTTTTAGAATTTATTAAACCAGGAATCATAACTGATAAACTACCACTTGAAAATATTTATTCGCTGTACGGAGCAAGTTGGCATCTCTGGGTATGTAAATAAAACTATTTTTGTATGTTCTATATTGCATTAATTTCTTCAAACCCTTTTAATAGCATAAAAATATCAAAAATTTACTGAAATTATGTGTTATTTATAAACTTGGCTTCGCCGGTCACCAGTGACCCCCGTGGCACTACGAGCAAACTCAGTGCCGGTCACCGGTGACCCCCATGGCATTCAACGTGTTAATATTTTTTCTATGACTCATGGGAAATCCTGGGCGTAACTCATCATACCATAGTACGACTAAAAAGAAGGAATTAAAAAGAATATACCAAAAAGAATTAAAAGAAAATTTGAGTCGAAGAATATTATTCACCTGAACTGGAAGTAGCGTAATAACAGGCGAATTTTTCTCTGGTTGAAATGATTGCTGAAGTATAACAAAAAATGAAGGTATAGTAGTTAATGCCTGAGATTTCGTTTCTTCTTCCTCAATATTTGTTGCCATGCCTGTCTTCTTGGATATTTGGGGAGTTTGACAATGGCTATGAAATAACAATTATAATATTTACTAGAAAAATATGATGCATCAATCCTACCTACCGAATATTTTTTTTTAATAACGGCAGGCACTGAACTTTCGTTCTTCGCCTTAGAAGATGCCGAAAGTGTTGCTCATTTATCGTTACCCAGTGGGCACCTGTGAACCAAAGTCACGGAGGCGAGCAACATTACCCAC
The DNA here is from genome assembly GCF_982258835.1 of Parasteatoda tepidariorum. Taxonomy (NCBI): domain Eukaryota; kingdom Metazoa; phylum Arthropoda; class Arachnida; order Araneae; family Theridiidae; genus Parasteatoda; species Parasteatoda tepidariorum. The sequence goes on along the minus strand of NC_141758.1, from coordinate 34,551,454 downwards.
GCCACACTGCCACAAATATCCGTTCATAGGGTGGGCCACATTCATACATTCACACATCAGAAGACAGCACAGAGAGTGAGAAACATCCATGCCCAGTGTGGGATTCGAACCCACAGCCATTGGCTTCGCAGTCAGGCACGCTAACCACTCGGCCACCTGGCCGGCTTATATACCGAATATTGTCCAAAATGATTAGTAATATATTTTATGATACGTTCGTAATCATAATGTATTGAAGGGAGAGTAGGCCATAAAATTGAGCTTTTCTTCTTCTTTTATGATGTAAAACTAAATTTTTGCGTATCAGTCATGAATAAACAAGGCACCTGTTGTACTAAGTTTTAAAAAAATTAATGTCTTTTTGAAAAATGAAGGAGATATTAGTGTAAGTTTTTAATTACACTTAATTAAAACAGAAATCTCTAACACTAAATTCATTAAAATAGTTTAAAACGTAAGGGGAAAAAATTGATAGCAAATGAGATTTATTTTTAGAAAAGCTTGATTTTGGACTTACCTAAAACTGCCATGGTTGATTAGACCCTTATAAAAAATTGATGTCATTCCAAAGTAAATCGTTTTTTAATTGATGAATTTTTGTTGAAAATACAATATGTAATAGTGAGTTTATATTTTTTTTAATTATTGCAATGACTATATTACAGTATTTGTAATCAGCATGCAAAGTGCGGCCAAAAAGTAAACAGACCACCCTGACTAACTTTTGATCTAATGATCGGATCTTCACGTTCTTGGACTTATTCTTAATGGTTTGAGGGGGTGACCTCAAATATGCTAATGAATAAGTGTAGACGATATATTAAGTTACGAAATAAGACACAAAAACGTACTTTCTCAGAATAAACACACCATTTTCTCGACGGATTCGGATTTTTGACCCCCAAAGTATAGCGGGTAACCACAATCTGGGAAATGTTAATTTTTCTTTTTGTGTATTTCACCATATCTCGAGAAGTTCTTGAGCGAATTGAAAAATTTTTGTACGCAATTCTAAATAATAATTTTTATTATTATTTCATTTGATAATAGTCCAAAAGATTTTGAATTGTAAGGTATACGACTTTTCGTATAATTTCAATGTATGTAAATGAACATGGCGAAGTACAAAATCGGTCAAATAGTTCCCGAGAAATTGAATTTTAAAGAAGTCGGATATATAAAATGCAATTTCTCAGAAACTATTCCACCGACTTCGCTCAGATTTTAAGATTTCGCCATATAAATTTACACTTTTCAAAATCCCAAAAAAACTATATACCTTACAATAAAAATTTTTTGAACCTTTATTGAATAAAATAATTTAAAAAAAATAAATGAAAAAAAATATTTGACAAAATTTATTTTTGCATGGAATTACTGTTGGATAAACGAATTTTATAATTGTGCACACAAATTTTTCAATTCGCTTAAAAAGTTCTCGAGATATAAGGAAAAAATCCGAAAAGTCAAATTAACATTACGGGGTCCAAGCTTTGAAGCTCTATCCTAATCAAACTATTGGGACCGTATTTCCTAGACTGCGGCTACATCCCATATTTTGGGAGTTAGAAATCCGAATCCGTAGAATGAATGTTATGTTTATTCAGAAAAAGTATGTTTTTGTGTCTGATTTCGTAACATAAAAAAATCGTCTTCACTTATTAATTAACATATTTCAGGTTACCCCCCCCCTCGACCCGTTAAGGTTGAGTTCTAAGACGTGAAAATCTGATCATTACCTCAGTGTAAACCATTTTTTTTGGCGCTTTGTACATGATTTCAAACGCGATAACATATTTTTAATTAAATAAGAGCTCAACTGTGCTGACATCGAATCTCCGATACCACTTATTTTAACGGAAACTGTTCTGTGACTTTCTTAAAAAGTAGTCCCCGATTTTTGTTCGACAAAACAACTTTCCAAAGTTTGTAGCTTTACAAAATCAAAAACAGAAAATATCTGTGTCTGAAAATATCTTTTACTTTTCTTTTCTTATATATAATTGTAAAACAATAATGTAGTAATATCTAAGCTATAGTGATATCGTAAGTGCAAATTTCGTTTTCCAAGTTGAATCACTTTTAAAAACAACTCGTATTAGTAATAGTCACAAAATACTTATCTGGCAAAGATAAAATATTGTCCGTAGGAAAGCAGCTTCCATAGAGTTTTTTTTCCCGGAATATTAACCACATGAGTGTTCAACTTTTTCTTCTTCTTGAATGTAAAGTATACATTGACTAAACATAAGATATAATTGTAGAAGAGGGGTAGCAACAAATAATTTATTTAATTTGAGTAAAAGATAGATTTGAAATATTCTTATAACTAGTTCAATTTTCAAGGCTCAACAGTAAAGCTAAAATAGTTTTCATTATGATTAAATAATTTTATTGCAATAAAATAGCAGGTGTTATTTTTTCTCTCTGTCAACTTTTTTTCTTGTTTTACAAATTGTATAGGGCGTGGAAAAGCCTTTTTTATAAATAAACAAATGTATGATATAATTAAAATAATAAATCAAAAACCGTCTTACCCGCTATTCATATCTGCTATTACATTTCCCATCGTAGACACAGTAACAGCTTGCTTTAAAAAAGGAACACCTGGAAGAAGTGGCTAAATCGAGATATTTGTAATCCTATGAAATAATATTTTAAAAACGCGACCTATATATATATATATCTATCTATATATATATATATATATATATATATATATATATATATATATATATATATATATATATATATATATATATATATATATATATATATATATATATATATATATATATATATATATATATATATATATATATATATATATATATATATATATATATATACATATATATATATATATGAAGAATAAAACAAAGAAAAATTATAGACATATGGAAAAAAAAAGGGGAGGGGAATAATAAGTAAAAAATAACAAACAACAGTTTTGCGGATATAATCGTGTGGACTGAAGAAAAGATTATATATTTTTTTTCCCGGTTTTATTTTTCCGGTTTTTTAAATAAAATTTCATCCTTTTTTTTTTAAATATATTTTATAAACTGTTGTTTGTTATTTTTTACTTATTATTCCCCCCCCCTTTTTTTCATATGTCTATGATTTTCCTTTGTTTTATTCTTCATTTTGACCTTATCTAATGAGTTCTGTTTACTTGCAGCTTAAGCGCAATAAATGAATCTTATTGTTTTTCTTAACTTTCTTCGTGTTTTCTTGTATGTACTTATTTATTATATATATATATATATATATATATATATATATATATATATATATATATATATATATATATATATATATATATATATATATATATATGTAATACAAAAATTAAATACTTTTGTATTAATAAAAGCATTAAAACTTCATTCGTTTTCATAAAATATCTTTAGTAAAGGATAAGGGTAGAAATTCGATTTCGGGACTTCAAGGCTAAAAACATGCCAATGAATAATAATTAGATTTATACTTGAAATCCATTAACCAGGACTCCAGGAATCCATAATCCAGTAATCCAGGACTTGAAATCCATTGGGGTTTCCCCGCGCAGGTTCGAATCCTGCCGGCTTATAATATCGGTGTATCCACACCGTTATTGTTTTACTTAATTAGTAGTCAAAGCAGCATGATTAAGGAGTCCAGTTTCGGCATAATATTTTATTTTACTAAACGATGGTGAAATAGCAGTTTAACCCCTCTCCAGACGGAGATGGGGGGAGACCCATATCCCGTCTAAGCTGACGGATTTTATTTAAGCATGATAAACAACAAAAAGCCACGCAAAAACATTCAGTCCTGCGTTTTATAGGATGATCACAAGTTGTGAAGAGGCTAGTCATATTGCCTTTTCTGTATTCTTACGCCTCATCAATTTATTTATTACTCATAGCAAATCGTTTAATCTTTCCTTATATGGAAGTGAAAGATCTTAAAATAACTTCTCTTTTGAAGTATAAATCTAATTATTATTCATTGGCATGTTTTTAGCCTTGAAGTCCCAAAATAGAATTTCTACCCTTATCCTTTACTAAAGATATTTTATGAAAACGAATGAAGTTTTAATGCTTTTATTAATACAAAAGTATTTAATTTTTTTATTACATATATATATATATATATATAATATATACAGGGTGTCTCAGTTAAGCGTTTCAGAACTTCTAAGAGGGGTAGGGGGCATGCTGACGACTCGAAATCATATAGCAATGTGGGGTCGGAAATGCTTTCCTGAAGCGGTGACGTACACGGAAGCACCATAAAGAAAAGAGACTGTAAGTGAAAAATCGTTATAATAATACATTGAAAAAATTATATGGTACATGGGCCAAAGTAAGTGTTCGAAGTTTCTACCACCGGCTACAGTGTACACCTCACATCTCCGGCTCATGGACATTCGAACATTCTGCAATACTCCAGGCATATCTCGCAGGCAGCTACTGCGATTCTTGCAACCAGTATTATCAACAGGGTGTCATAAACCAGTGTTTTCATATGACTCCAGAAATCAAGAAATGATAGGTCGGGTGACTGAGGAGGCCATATAATTTTTTCAATGTATTTTTATAGCGATTTTTCACTTACGGTCTCTTTTCTTTATGGTGCTTCTGTGTACGTCACCGCTTCAGGAAAGCATTTCCGACCCCACATTGCTATATGATTTCGAGTCGTTAGTATGCCCCCTACCCCTCTTGGAAGTTCTGAAACGCTTAACTGAGACACCCTGTATATATTAAAAGAAATTTCGATGAATTTTAAATAAAAAGAAAAAAAATAATAAATATTTGCAAAAATTTAGTTTTGCCAGAAATAATTTTTGGATAAGCGAATTTTATAATTGCATACAAAATTTTTTAATTCTGAGGGTCAGAAATCCAAATTGATAGTAAAAAGGGTGTTTTTTTTTCAGAGAAAGTACGTTTTGTGCCTGATTTCTGAACTTAAAATATCGTGTGCACTAATTTATTCGCATATTTGAGGTTACCCCTTCAAACCATTAAGAGTTGGTCCTAGAATGTAAAAATTCGATCAAAAGTCATTAAGAAAAAAGTCATTCGTTTATTTTTCTTTTTGTGCACTGCAAATATATGTATATTATGCTAAATTGTAAAGTAACTATCAAGATTAAAAATATCATCTTAATCTGTACATACATACTGGTGGTTCAAATCATTTTATTTTAAATTTATTACTTTGAAACATTAAACAAAAGCATAAATTTTATTACCAATTTAAATATAAAAATAAAATCTTGCAAAAAGTTCGTAAAAGTTGATAGCTATGGTTAAAGTGCTTTTGTAAATTCAAATTCGATGTTATTTTAATTCGTTTGTTCGTTGTAGTGGAACTGGGCGTCTGAGGCCTTACAACCCTTTTCTCATTCATCATGAAATTAGACTAAGAAACATACATGACAAAAATAAAGTTTTTCGGAGCAAAATGGATGTATTTCAATACATTTTATGTTGTTTCTTAAAAACAAAAACTTTTGCTGCTATAATCAATACTACGAATTTAATTTATTCTAACACATTGCATACTGTCAACTTTTCCGAATAACGTAATACAGCTGTTTGCAACATAAATATTATTTAAACATGATGAAACTCTCTTATTTTACGGGGGGAGGGGAAGCAATAGTTTCTATTCAATAGAATTTGTTTTTCTCATTTCACATGATTTAAGAAAGCAAACAAAACGATGTCTGCGCAACATCGTTTCAAAAGTTGGCGATGTTGACATACGTACGCACTTGGAACTAGGCATCACTTTGGCGTGCACTTAGATGTAAACAGGCTCTCTTTATGGGAATAATGTTTTCTTTTTTTTTATTTGCAACAGAATTTAGCTATTCTTCTTTTTCCGTTCACCCCTGAATATAACCTAAGAAAGTTGGATATATTGAATTGTATCGAAAATAATTCTTACCTTTCAGAACATTTAGAATAGTTCTTGAATCGTTTCTATTGGACGGAAAATGACTCCTCACAATATATATCTTTGATTTCATTTCTGGCCACATATAAAGCTAACTAAAATATTGAAAAAAAATCTATGAATTTTTTTAAACAATTTTCTTTTAATAATTAAAGGCCAATGTTTCCTTTAACATGTTTCAAAAATGAGACTAGTTACTCAACTAACTAATTCCTTAAATTCATACCAAGGAATATTCGTTACCACTTACGGTCTTTTTACAGGCATCAACACTGATGCTCGAAAATGGTTATGAGAAGGTTATAAGAAGGAGGCATAATGATTATGAGAAGGAGGCATAAAATTATTTTATTTGTGACCACTAATTTATGTAATTTTGAGGAGAAAAAAAATATTTCGGTATGAAGATTTTGCGTTATGACCTCAAAAAGTTAAAATGGTATTTTAAAAAAGGGGAATTACTAATAGCATTAAAGTGCATAGCAATTACTATACATAGCAACTAAGGGCATAGCAATTAAGTGCATAGCAATTACTATAGCATTTATATTATACTTTTGGATTTAAAGAAGGGTTCCTTTTTCAAAGAAAGTAAGAAATGTTAACATAAGGATTTCGTTATTATAAACCCACGTTGAACAGCCGACACAATTATGAGTTTATGACTATCGATGTTTAACTCAGTAACCCGGTAATTTTGAACCAAACCTGGAAAACAAGAGAATTCCTGGCTCAAACATTGGGACAAAATAGTCTTTGTAAAGGACTTTTTGAGGAACTTACCAGCATTTATGTTACAGGGATAGGAAAACCACCAAAATCTCCCACGGAAAGCCGTGAACTCTAACCCATGATCCGTTTACCTTTGAGGATATTTTACGTCAGCAATATGATCGGTGTGAGCCGGGTGCAGGATTCGAGCCTGAATCATCTCATTGGAAAGCAAGCACTCTATCCCCTGAGCCATCGCTGCTCTTATGTTTCGTTATTACAGGGCTGTCACTAGTGGCTGAAATTGTAAGGAGTGTTAAAAACACTTCATTCATTTTTGTTTATTTAGTTTACGTAATTATTGAATGGTAACTACTACCATGACATACATTGTAAATTATTTATTTTTAAAACAAAAAAATTCTTTGCAAGCACCTTCAATAATAAACTGAAAGAAATGTACTAGAAAAAAATTGCTAGTTTTAAACTCTTTTAATAGATATTTCCTTTTTATTAAACCCCCTTTTTCTCATTTTTAGTCGCCTGTGGCACCCCGGGTTATGTGTGCTTCTTCGATTAGTAAATTTAATTTAAAGTGGGTATTTTTTTTTACCACTATATGATTATAATTCAACAGTTTATAAAAAGAAGTCACTTATTTTTCACATTTCTCAAAGTGAAGCTTTAATAATGTTAACAAAATAAACCAAAATTCAGAACACTGTCGTTTTGTCCACCGCTCTTTAAAATATTTTGCAAAAAGCATAATAGTTGACAACCCTGTATTCACGATCTACGGTCGCAGTTGGTTATGTGTTGCTTGTCTAAAAATTGTTTTAACTCACTCAACTTTAACTAGCGAGCCTGCTTGGAAATCAAGCGAATTTTTAAGGCAAAAGGTGCGTTTTTTGTTTCTTCAGCGGCACCATCTATGGCCAAGAATACGACTTCAGCCCGTTTTATAATGAGGACCTATTCATACTCCATTCAATCATCCACATATCATGATTTTAAAATAAGCCAGAGAAAGATCTATCTCTAATACAGAAGCATTGATTTTTTATGGAAACTAGGAGGACTTTGTGATCCCAACTGATTTAACGTGCAGCACTCACCATTAAGTGCACGTGTATTCTTCGGCAAGTGAATATTCAATTCAAACTCACGTTCTCACGGTCGCGAGCCTTAAATCCTACCTGAACGTTTTTGTTTTTTTTTTTTTTTAATTTTAGGAATTAAATGGGATTTTTTTTTTCAATTTGCAACCAGGAAATAATAGTTCTCGTGTGGATATATTTTTCTAAAAAAATAACATACAGAGGTATACCTACCATTTAATGTGGTATTCTGGTATGGTTGGATATGGACAAATTATCATATTCTTAAGCTCTTCTAAAAGGTCTATAAAAATTCTATTTCTTTTAAAAATTTCTGTTCCAGTTTATTACCAATTAAAAAAATCTTTCCTTAAAACATCAAATGTTGAGGGTAGACAGAGATTATCGCAAAAACAATATATTATATTCTCCAGATCAGTCTCGTTTTCCTTAGAAGAATTAAATTTTTACAAGACCTCTGTGAGAGCCCTATTAGAGTCTCTTAATCTACTCTTTTAAATATCGAAAATATATATATGGTGATGAATTCGAAATGCCGACTGGCGTGTATGGTGGTCCAGGGAGCTGACCTCAAGTCAGAAAGTTTCCGAGTTCGAATCCCGGATAAGGCATGAATGTTCTTTCCATCTCTTCTATATATTATCGATCCTTCTTATTATGAGAGCAACGTTGGCTCACCTACTATGGTGCCCCTGATAGAGTGGCCAGCAAATCTGCTCTGCCCCTGTAGATACCCGAATGACGAAATGTCGATTCCGGGAGGGCATTTGAGAAAAAAAAATCAACTCGAAGTTTGTAGCAATTTTTATGTGTTTCCCAATCAATAGATAGCATTCTCCTTAAAAATTCTTACCTCATAAACTGAAAATTCCAAGTGAAACTGAAAAATAATCTGTCATTCATCAGAGAAATAATGGCAGAGGTGTCCCGAAGGAGTATCCTCGGTTCTGTTTTCTATACACCTTACACCTACGATTTCCCTAACGAAGACACATCAAATGACTGCCTACTGTGCTGATGACACAGAAATTATATCTAAATTCCAGATGCGCAAATAAATCTATCAAAGATCTTAACCAAAGTTGTCGACTCATTGAAAAATGCGGTGATCTTTGGAAAATTAAGATAAGTGTTGAAAAATCACTGTTATTAATTATTAGGAAGCATAAGACGATTTCTTAGAAGGAAGCAAAAAAACCTATCGCGCAAAATATCAAGATACTCAACAAGATTGTACCCAGAATAAAGCAAGAAAAACATTTAGGGTGATTTTTAATGATAAATTAATTTAGAGAGAACGTGTTTCCTGAACGTGTAAACAAAGTACATTCTTCGCGTTAACCCCTTGGGGACGGGTGATTCAGAAAAGCATTCGTACAAAATCAGAATCAAGTTGCAATTAAATAAAAAACGGTAACTTAAATGTAGTCGTTACTAATTTGACAGACTTACTTTGCTTTTATTTTAATTATTGTTAGTTTGATCATATATATAATCAATGTTTATTCAAAGTATAACTAAATAGTTTTATTTCGAACAAAGTAATGGTGAATTAAATAAATCGAAAAATTATAACTCCGCCCACAAATAAACTGCTAAAGAAATACTTTGATTACCAGTTTTATCTTCTTACCCTGATTGATACGGTTTTTTGCTGTCACGTATTTGTGACAGTCGGCGCGAAAGGGTTAAAGCATCTCATCAGAGTTTACTTAAATCTTTCACTTTCTAACAAAGGGCTCAGTTATTTGATATGTTTACGACCGATCCTTACTTACGACTCAACTGCCTTGGGCACTGCCCACAAAACTTTCATTAAAAATTACACACTTGTGAAAACAAATTTCCGAGGAAGATTACTGGTGCATCCTTGTGCATAAGAAATAAGGAATCTACACAAGGATTCAAAAACAAAAAAAAAGAACTTACTTTGACGAAAGAAAGGCCAAATTTTATTAGAAAGCACTGGATGGCGACACTGCAAATTTTAGCTGCATCTTTAGTATAGAATTAATTACTGGTAACATCAGATACAGCCTTGCTATTAGCTTTTTACTATCCCACGGCCCACTTTCGTATAATTTTTGTACAAAATTTACATATTCATTGCTCTATTTTTGTATAATTTTTATATGCTTTGACGAGTCAATCCTCTGTGCATCAATGAAGTCCAATGAGAAGGAGGATGTCGAATTTTAACTTAGTTTTTATTTATAACCCATACTTTTTGCGACTGCATATTCATACCTGCTAACTTTAATTCGCCTTGAAGATGATTTTTCTGAGTGCTATTTATATGACAACAAAATGAACAATTCACAGGCAGAAATCTTTTTACATTATTCTAGAGCATAAACCGCACTATAGACTAAACTGAACTGAATTTTTAAGTTGGGCAACTCGGTCCACTTTCGGCAATTTTCCCATTCATCATAAAAATACAAGCAATGTGTAAAAACCAATCTGTTAATTTCAGAACCTGTTACAGTACAAAGGAGGCATTACAATTATCACCATACAATATGACAAATAAAGTAATAAATAATGTAAAGTTTTTTGTCTTAAAAGTTCACATTGTTATTAAAAACAAGTTATTTGAAGAATGTCTCTATGTCCATAATATATCCTCTAGTTGAATAGTAGATGAAGAACAAAATAATGATTATTATGCATTAATATGCATACATAACTAATTTTATTATGTGGGAGTTAAAATTATTTTAAATTATATTTATAAAGCCAATAATTAAATTAAATTAGAGGCATAAGATCTCTGCTATCATTTTAAATATAAAAATAAAATCTTCCGGAAAAACCGGAAGAGTTAGCAGTTATGTAAATTGATTTTCATTGTTTTTTTTCTACTTCTTATTCTTATTTGTATCGAATTTTTCTCTCGTTGCCATATTTCATTCAATACAAGATAAAATAGGAAGGTGCCAAAAGGCAGATTCCTAGTAAATATTCATTTAAAACAACTTCGCAACATTCAGATTAAAGCAGTAATGAAATAACTAATATGTTATGTCTTTCAAAAAGAAAAAAATAATTAGAAGAATTTCACCGTCACATTTTCAATAAGAATCTTGTTACATACTAGGGGAAAATTTATCAAAACATGTAACATAAATTCTCTTACAACAAGTAAAACTCTTACCTTATCTTCCAAAAAGACGCAATTAATCCGAATTTGGCTAGTTGCAGACAGAAACTGGACAAACCTTGTGATTGCTTATATATTATATCTACAATTTGTGAATGGGCAGATATGCAGGTAACAATAAGGAAAAAGGGGTGATAATACGGCCCCTTGCTGATAAGGTTAGTGAAGGTGAATAGAAATACGTGACCTAAAACAGGGAGGACTCTAAAAAGTTAAATGTTTTGGGCTACACCACTGCATGTAAATAAATCAGATATTTATAATATGAATGCAAGTTCGAACGGGCCCAAACAAATTGGATTAACATTAAATTGGTATTTCCACTCAGATAAATTTAAACTTTTATTTTTAGCAAGAAATCATTTTAATTACCATTGAGGATATTCTACATCATCACTACGGGAGGTGGGAGCCAGGAGTAGGATTCGTATCAACCAGTCACCGCTGGTATTCGAACCTGCTTTACCTCAATGGAAGGCGAACACTCTATCCTCAGTGCAACCGTAGCTCTATTATTATAACTCTTAGCAAATAATGGTACTTACGGAACGTCATTCAAGTAGAAAAAAACCATTAATTAACCCCTTGGGGACGGGTGATTCAGAAAAGCATTCGTACAAAATCAGAATCAGGATGTAATTAAATAAAAAACGGTAGCTTAAATGTAGTCGTTGCTAATTTGACAGATTTACTTTTCTTTTACTTTAATTACTGTTAGTTTAATCATATATATAATCAATGTTAATTGAAAGTATAACTAAATAGCTTTATTTTGAACAAAGTAATGGTGAATTAAATAAATCAAACAATTATAACTCCGCCCACTAATAAACTGCTGAAGAATTACTATGATTACCAGTTTTATCTTTTTATCCTGGTCGATACGGTTTCATACTGGCACTTATTTGTGACAGTCGGCGCGAAAGGGTTAATAAAAATGAAAGAAATGTTTTTGTATTTTACTATCGACCTTCAATTAAATTTTTATTTGCTAAAATGCAATTTTAACGGTACAAAGGGTAACCTCGACATATGGTAATTATTTAGTGCCGACTGTAATTACGAGGTAAAATACAAAACGGTCTTCACCCATATAAAAATGCATTTTCCTCTCATTTATTTATTTACTTGTAGGCTTATAGTAAGGCTCCTATACTATCAGAGCTGACCTATCAAGCAATATTGGAGCAAACAAGTTCGTAAGTTAACGTTATGTTAGTATTAGTTATGTTATGTGCTTATGTTAGCTCTTTGCTCCAAAAATAAATGATAAGTCGGCCTGTCAAATTCAGGGACTCTAGCTTATAGTACTTGTTCAATTGTATGTCATTTGCGAAAGATTTTTTTGTTAAAGAGCAGCAAATTTATAGTTTTTTTAATAATTGAAGAAAAATGTTTCAATCATAGTTTAAGCAATAGTAAAACTATCCATAGTTTAAATTTAATAAAGAAACAAAACGTCAGTACGCCTAAGAATACGTTTCAAAATCTGAATTATAATAATAAGTTTCAAAATCTTAATTATATATTTGTGATGAATCAGTTTCAATTTTTTTAGAACAAAAATAATTGCTGAAAGAAGATTTTCACTTAGTTTAAACATGATTAAGCACATTGAGTGAATATTTAGCTCGTGAAATCGTGTAAGCTCTGTTTTAACCCTTTGACGCAGAATTTTTATTAAACAAATGTTTCATACATTTTTCATTATTTTTATTAAGTCAAAATAAATGAAAAATATTATAGTTAGCACTTTAATAATCTATGGTTAGAAAATACAGCAAGAAGCACAGATGTTGTTTTCTGTTTTAAAGATAAATTCTTCCAAACCCGGCTGACTGCAAACAATAGTTTTTCAAATTTGCACTTATTTGCAGCTATTTAGATCTAAGAGAGAAAGTTATTCATAATTGAATTTTTTTTAATTTAGAAAATCTATTATTGATAAATTTTTGAATACGAATGAAAAATATTTCTTCTAACTACTGTTAAGAAATACCATAATAAAATTTTGCTTGAAATTAGAGGGTCCGAAAAAATTATAAAAGGGACATCTGCGTGTGCGTCAAAGTTTTAAAGGATTAATCGTGATACGAAAGCAAACATATTTAACACGTTGAATGCCACGCTAATTTTACATGGCTTGCCCGCCTGGCCAAAGTTTTTTTTAAAAGATTTAGCATGCCATATCAGAAAAAGTGGTGAATTATATAAGCCTGCGAATTGTTTAGAATAATAGTGGATAAAAATCTACTAAATTGAATTTATTAAACCAAGAATCACGAATAATAAACTACCACTTGAAAATATGTATTTATTCACTGTCCGAAATAAGTAGGCATCCATGTATATATAAATAAAACTATTTTTGTGTGTTCTATATTGCATGAATTTCTTCAAACCATTTTAGTAACGATAATAATATTTAAAAAAAATTAAAAATTTACTCAATTATGTGCTTCTAATAATCATGGTTTCGCCGGTCACCGGTGACCCCCATGGCATTCAACGTGCTAAGGAGCGTGGCCCTGGAAAATGAAATGGTTATTATACATTATACAGATTGTTTCGAAACTTATGGGCATAAATTTGAAGGGTGATAGAAAACAATTTTACATGCAATATTCACCATAAAATACAAGCGATAGCACTGTAACAGAAAGCATAAAGCGCGATTTTTTTTTTTTTTTTTTTTTTACATCGTTCTGCAGTGGATTTTTGAAGACATGTCTGCATACTGTAATCAGAAAAATGGGGTATAGAATGGGAGTGCTCTGTTTAGGTAAAACTGCTCAGGGAGATCTTCATCTTCCAACCATGGTCATACATTCAGTCCAATTTTTAGGGCTCTACCTTTTAAAAGCCATGGTAGAAATGCCACGTAAGTTTGACCCTGGCTAGATGACGTGAACACCGCCTGAGCTGGTACCCATCTCTCCGAACTCCCACACCACAACCAACGGAAGAATTTTCAACCACGACAGATTTAACCTGCAGCTTGCTTATACACGTTGATTGTTTTGTCGGCTGTCAGGATTGAACTTGATACCTCCAGCTAGCAATGGGGTTAATTTAAAACAATTCAGGACCTTAAGTTTTTAAAATGGCAAAACTGTGTTTTTTTTTCTCTCTAAAACCAAAAATGTATAAAATAAAGATTGTAAGAAAAGATGCGTACTGGTGGATTCAGACTAAAACAACAGACATCAACTCCAATTAAGACAATTGGGTGTAATATGAAAAAAACACAACTACTTCGATTTCGTAGGAACAACATATGACGCAATGCTAAACGAATGGAATTTAGTTGTTGTTTATTTAGTTATTGTTATTAGTAGTTGTTGTTATTTGTTTTAGTTGTTGTTGTTTATTTAGTTGTATTTAGTTTCAATAACTTTTCTTTATAATGCAATAAAATCTGGCGAGCAGCTATTTAAACGATCGAACACTTCGTTTGTTTATTTGTGGCTTGAAGTTAGGCTCGCAGAAAATGCCGTTCATGGGTTAAATTTAGTAGGAACAACACAACCTGTGACGTAGGCTATATTATACCCAATTAAGAAGGAAAAAAAAAAGAGTGCTAATTTAAGTATTGTAAGAGAAAAAAAATACTCACCTCCAAAAGTGAGTCGAAATTTAAAAATACCGTGTTTAAGGTATTTCAAATAGAATACAAATCCAACGAAAGAAAATAGTGAAAGAATTCTTACTCACATACTTTACTAACAACAAATACTATTTCTTAAGATTCATAACTGACTTTTCCATCAGAAAAAAAAAAGAACAAATCTTAATTTTAAATGATGACTTTACATAAGTGGTAATCGTCATTTTCGACGGATAAGGAAGAAAAATTTCATTTTCTAATTGCTTAAAATTAAGTCAAGTGATTCGACATTAAAAATATATAATTTTCATATATAAGAAATTTAAAGTATACTTAATATTTCTAGACATCAACATTTAAAATCAATGCCTTATGAATACTATCATATGATCCCACTAAAAACATTTACAGTTTAGTTTTTTATAGATATTTAGATAATAAGGCAATTCAAGGGTATAGTTTGAAAGAATAGAAAATTTCATTTAAAATATCTTAATTTCTTGAAAAAAATTTTTAATGTTATAGGCCACATTTTTATCTTAAGATGTTTCAATTTGCGACAATTAGAAACGTGCCCCAACTAATAGGAGAAATAAAACTCAAAACTACATTCACGTTCAAATCATTAATAATACTGGAGAACAATTCGTTTGTTGAATTTATTCTAATGTTTGATCTTCCCAAATTCGAATATGGGGGTTTCAAATCTGAAATTAGTTTTGTTTGGAAAGCAGTAAGCTTTTTAAATGTTATTTTTTAATTTAGTTTATTTATTTATTTGTTTTTTTGTCTGAAACAAGAGACTGATGAACGTATTCGTATTGGTTTAACTATACACCATACATTTATAATCGTCGGTGAACAGCCTACCCGATTCTTTCTTTGGGTTTACGATTACTAATGTTCAACTCCGTAGCCTTGTAATTTTGAATCTAATCCAGAAAACAAGGAAATTTCAAAAACAAGTATTGGGAGAAATTTGCCTTCGTGTTGGAGCCAACCTGCACGGAGAGGAAAACCATAAAAACCTCGCGCGGTTAGCCTGACGGCAAAAGGACTCCAACCGTTCCATCTACCATTGAGGGTATTTTACATCAGCGCTTTGGTCGGTGCAAGCCGGAAGCGGAATTCGTATCAACCAGCCATCGCCGAGATTCGAACGCTCCATTCCTTGTACCATGACGACTCGCACTATACGTTTACACTTGTCTGCTTGTTTGAAAATAGGTCTTAAAAATAAAAAAAAGACATTCTACTACATTTAAAAGACTACATTCACGTATCGCATAATAAACTGAATAGCATTATCGCCTAATTCCTATCACTCGTTGCGTAGCAGACAATTGGGGCAGTCACCATTCACACGAGTGAATTTAAAAAAAAAAAATCCTAGTTAGGAATATAGCATTAAATTGCATAAAAACTGTAGTTTCAAAAGAGAAACGGATTGCAGATTTAAAATAAGCGATAATAAATATTTAAGATTATTTCAAAAATGTCATGCAACAAAAATCAGAAGAAAAAAAAATCGTTCTCCTGTGTCAGTGATATTTTTGGACGCAAAATTTTCAGAAGAACGCTTGTATGATTTTTTTTTTATTCATGATAGTTTGCATGTTTTGGAAATTAGCGGCTTTATTTACTAAATAAAGATTTTTTCGGGGACAATGTGCATAATAAATATTCTTATATGGATAAGAAATTTTGCTAATGCTATTTTTTTATTTTAAGTTCTAAAACGGTTTCTGAAAATAAAAATATATTCCCTTAGCAACTATTCACTTTCCAAAAGTAACATTACTCTTTAAAATCATCATTGTAATATTTTAGATGTGATGAGTTTCTAATTAATGAGACAACTGGAAATCGACAAAACCCAATAATTAATATGAAATGAATAAATTAAAATCAAATCGGATGTAATAAATATTTCGGACATTCACCAAAGCGACTATGTGATTGTCAACATTCACCGGTGAAAGTCAACAACCACCGATTTCAGTCATTCACAGTAACATGCACATCATTTACATAATAACCTCATCTGGACGTTTATTTCATACTTTGCCTAAATAGCATCCAGCATTATATACAGGGTCTTTATAATTAAAGTTCCATTTTGAAATGGCTATAAAAATAAAACTACCCGACCAAATGTCATCAAACTTGGTAAATGTCTATAAAAGGTCATGGGATTTTAGTTCCCGCAAAAAAAAAAAAAAAAAAAAAAAATCACAAATTTACCACTAGCGGAGAATGGCGCTGTATGCAATAGTATTAAACAAATGTGAAATATGCAAATTTGTTTTACACGTCATGTGACTGCAGTTATAAAAGTGAGGCGCCTTGTCTGTCAGTGTTCTAAACAGCAAATTTTAATGAAATCTTTAAATTTGAAAATTATATCAAAGATAAAAACTACAGACCAATAGCTGCACATTTCACCTCCGACGCCTCATATCATAACTATCAAAACAAATAATTTCATCAACCTTTCTGATAATAACGTTTACTCATGCTGATACAATTTTGAACAACTCCAAAATCAAACAAACACAGTTTAGAGCAAGCTGCTCTATTTATTTTTGATTCCTTTTTAGTTATTCAAGCAAAGAGCTTGAAACATTCATAAAAGCAACTCCATTGCCTGCTTACCTCATTGCTCAACCAAAACTGTTCAAAAATTCCAGATGAATGGGATAGGGGCCGCTTCGCGGCCCAGGTGCCCAGTAAAATCTAAACACTAGGACTAGTCAGTGTTCTGAGTCGACAATGTCTGTTACCATGCAAGACCGTGCTCTGCTCGTGAAATGTTACTATGAATGCGACAGCAATGAACGGAGGGCTTTACAAAAGTTCCGTACTGTAAGAGGAAAACGCCGAGGTCCAATGACACCGCAAGGTTTACGGCAAATTTACGGTAAAAGACGTGTAAAACAAATTTGCATATTTCACATTTGTTTAACACTATTGCATACAGTGCCATTCTCCGCTGGTGGTGAATTTTTGAATTTTTTTTTTTTTTTTTGCGGGAACTAAAATCCTATGACCTCTTATAGACATTTACCATGTTTGATGACATTTGGTCAGGTAGTTTTATTTTTATAGCCATTTCTAAGTGGAACTTTAATTATAAAGACCCTGTACAATGCGTAGGCAATGTGTGAAATATAAATCATTTCATACTTTGCCGGCAACATATAAACAAAACAAAAAAAAAGAGCTACTTTGTATTAATTAGAAACACAAAATATTATATATAGAAAAGTATACTGCTATAGGACAAATCATGTTGTATTCCAATTTTTGTCATTAACCCAAATTTACGATGTTCGTATCCATCTTATATATATTATTAAAATAAATCTCTATCAATACGAAATCATGCGATAGATTCTTTTTTAAAACTAAATGTCGCAGCTAACGACAGAAAAATATCTTCGTTATTAAGATGCAAATGTGCTACCATTTTTTTAATATAAGGATATTCTTGTCATTACAAAATCTTTTCCCTATGTCGGGAAATACAGGTGGTTATCAAAATAATGGAAACACCCTAGATTTTGAGGGAATCCTTTATTAATATGGCAGTAAATGTTCTCTTTATGAAGGTATTTCCTAACTGTAATTGTTGACACTGGAGAATCCAGATGCTGATTGAGCTCTGTGGTCACTTTGGCTGCAGTTGTTTTCTTTTTAGACATTACAATCCGCTTCAATATCCGTCGGTCTCTTTCACTCAGCTTCTCCTTCCGTCCACTATATTGCTTTGTTGAGCTTGTCTTTCCGCGCTGTGTGTATGCTGTCATGACTTTAGACACCGTACCTCTAGAAACGCCTAAAAGCTGGGATGTTTCGGTCACTGTTGCTCCAACTAGTTGGGCTCCTACAATTTGGCCTCTCTGAAAATCTGTGCGGTCTGACATTTTACGCTTCTGACAAAAAATCAAAACGTAAGCAACTCTGCTAAAACTCTCTCAAACCACCTAATATATGTTCTTTTTATATTAAAAAAAACTGGTAGTTAAGATTATATTTTAATGCTTATGAAGCGAGTTCTTAAATGTCCCTTTTATTCACAAGTGTTTCCATTATTTTTATAATCACCTGTAGGTTATATATCAGCCTATAAGCACAATAAACACATACACACTATTTGTTTTCTAACTGTTTAACTAAGGAACTCCTTTCGCCAGCTGCCAAAAATAGTCAAATCATGCATAGAGTTTATATGAAATTTAACCCCTTCTCGCCGACTGTCACAAATACGTGCCAGCATAAAACCGTATCAATCAGGGTAAAAAGATAAAGCTGGTAACCAAAGTAGTTCTTAAGGAGCTTATTCGTAAGAGTGGTTATAATTGTTTGATTTATTTTATTCACCATAACTTTAGTTCAAAATAAAATTATTTAGTTATACTTTGAATTAACGTTGATTATATACATGATTAAACTAACAATAATTAAAGTAAAAGCAAAGTTAGTCCGTCAAATTAGCAACGACTACATTTAAGTTACCGTTTTTTATTTAATTAC
Organism: Parasteatoda tepidariorum; assembly: GCF_982258835.1. Classification (NCBI taxonomy): domain Eukaryota; kingdom Metazoa; phylum Arthropoda; class Arachnida; order Araneae; family Theridiidae; genus Parasteatoda; species Parasteatoda tepidariorum. Next base: position 34,532,364 of record NC_141758.1, on the reverse strand, counting down.
AACTTGACTCTGATTTTGTACTACGATTGCTTTTCTGAATCACCCGTCCCCAAGGGATTGATACCGATAATTTTGGTGTTTCGGGTCAGAAATGGCCAGGAGAACCCATGAAAAGTAGCGAATATTTTGGAACTTTCAGCACAGATGTAACAAAAATATGCTAATAGTTCCTACTAGCATTGATTTAAAAACCAATCATCATCGGACTGGAAGCGAAAAGATACTTTGGACTAAATTATTTAATAATTTTAATTTCAGAAAGATACTGGTAGGTGTGACAAAATTTAATCTATTTAAATGTAGAAAGATTATTTTTTCTAGTAGTAGCATAGTTTTTAGTCAAACTTCAAAGTAGCCAATTTCCAGAAAATTAGGAAAGGAAGTAAAACAGGGGTGAAAGCGAGACTGGAAAGAGGAAAGGATGTTAATAAAGCCATCTCAGTTATAACTAGTTTTTGGGAGGAGTTTACTTATTCTTTTTAAAACTATTCAACAATATCTACTTTATACTTGGAAAATAAACAGTTTTTATATATATATATACTAAAATTATAAAAGAGATCTTGGTAGTTACAAATATTTCATTTTCTCGAAAAAAATGCTAAAATGAAATGTCTTTCGTGCCAGTTTTTGCACTTTTCCGTCTTCCAATATAAGGGCTTTCAGCCATGGAGTAAAAGCAGGGTTCCATACCTGCCAACTTTTAATCCCTTCCATTATTATTTTTCCCAGTGGTATTAAAATGAAATTAAAATTTCAATTTTAAGCAAACAAATACGTTGTATTTGAGAAAACTTAAGTTGACAACCATGACAGTAACGCATATTAATATATGTGCTTAATTTTTGTAAGAATAGTGGTGATCAATATCATTTAAAAATTAAGATTATAAAAGAACGATCTTTGATGCTTTTCTCGATAATAATAATATTTGGAGAAAAAGATGTACTCTCGAAATTTCTAATATTTTTAATGAGGATGTTATTTAATCCATAAAACTAAGTGTTGCGAAACGAGCCAACGCCTCTTATAACTGAAAGCCTCCACATGGTATTTTATACGTAGTCCGATCAAATCACTGTGATGGAAATCAACTTTCCGAACGAGTCATTTAATACAAAATCCAGTTAAAATAAGAAAGTGGTAGCAAATATATGACTAAAAATTTGTTTTATTTATGAATATTATTGGTTTGCCTTCTTCACTTGTCAGCCACTACAGATTCAATTCTCAAATATATATTAATAAATTTCTCTCTCTAAATTTCTATTCTATAAATTATCTCAATTACTTTTATAAAAGGTTTTGGGTTCATGCGCACAACTGTTTCTCTTTTTAAATAGTCTGTGCAGACTACTTATAAAAGACTGTGTGGAGGCTGAGCAGGGTACCTTAGAAGAATGAGGTTTAGAATTTTTTCATAGTTCGTTAGCACCCAGGGCTGAATGTACCAAGACGGAAAAGAATAAAAACTGGTAACAAATAAATTTCATCTTTAGCTTTTTTTCGGAATACTAAAATATCCGTAACAACCAAATTTTTTAACATATACAATTTATGTATTGAATTGCGTCTTCTCTGAGAAAAAAAAATTAATGGCAGTGAATTATTTATTGTTACGAAAAGATTTACTCCTCCCGAAAATTATCTATTATTGAAATAGTTCTACTACCAGTATTTTCTCCTTTCCGTCTCGCTTTCAGGGCTCCACTCTCCTGGAAAAATTTATAACTGCTATCGTTTTTGTTACAATGAAGCTGGCTATCTAACTTCGTTAGAGAGTTGAGAAACGGGTAATATTTATTAATTGGTCGAGAGTCAAAATTTAGCAAAATAAAACGTAACAAATTTTTTCTAGCAATTGACAAGGTAGTTTTATTTTTCGGAGCACCTGTTTCAACATTTAGTTTTCATTTCTTGTGGCAACGAGCTTAACTTTTGATCGCACATTCAAGTAAATAAAAATATTTTATTTTTATGTTGTTCTTATAGAAAATTTTGAAACGAAATTGTTTGAAAATGTACATCTCACACATAAAATTTAAATAAAAGTTTTCCAAATTGATTTGGATATGCGTAAAATTTATTATATTGCTAATAAAAATATAATTATGAATTCAAATTCTACCAATTTTAAAAACTTATTCGAAAAAATAGCAACACGTCAGTAATCATGTTTTGAATTATTAACCCTTTCTGACATTCTAGTTACAAGGAAAAATACTTTTTTGCATTTTTTAGTTATAAAAAACAGTCTGATTACTAATAAAACAATTAGTTAAATCATCGAAATTATATTTGTAGTAAAATATAAAAAACCAAAAAAAGTTTTTTTTTTCATTCATAATCAAAAATTTATCAGTAATTGATTTCTTATATTGAAGAAATTTCACTTATTAATAACTGTTTTTCTTAAATCTATTAACTCCAAATTTGAAAAATAATTGTTAGGAAGTGATCCGTGTTTGGAAGATTTTACCTTAAAAGCAGAAGACATTGGTGTTTCATGCTGTATTTCATAACCATAAATTAACCTAGTCCTAGTGTTTTGATCTTATTGGGCACCTGGGCCGCGAAGCGGCCCCTATCCCATTCATCTGGAATTTTAGAACAGTTTTGGTTGAGCAATGAGGTAAGCAGGCAATGGAGTTGCTTTTATAACCATAAATTAACATGCCTCCCAACTCTTCCGGAAGATTTTATTTTCATATTTAAAGTGGTAGTAAATATTTACTATTTTTCCTTTTATAAACATAATTTTTTAATGATTTTAATCACCACTATTCTTACAAAAATTAAGCAGATATATTAATATGCGTTACTATCATGGATGTCAACTCAAGTTTTCTCAAATACAACGTATTTGTTTGCTTAAAATTGAAGTTTTAATTCCATTTTAATACCACTGGGAAAAATGATAATGGAAGGGATTAAAAGTTGGCAGGTATGAATTAAAATGCTAATATATTATTTTTCATTTATTTTGACCTAAATTAATACAAAATAATGAAAATTATGTGTCAAAAGGTTATTGCTCGAAATGTAAAGATGCATGTAATTCTACATCCATATATAAAAAAAAGATTTTATTATATAAATTATTTCATGGTGAATACAAATGACTTGTTAGCCAAAAATGATGAAATTAGATTAATGTCACTATTTATCTTCTTAAAAGGAAGAATGGGTAATGACAAGTTAATAAAAAAGCACTATTCCCAAGTGATGTTTTAGTAAATCTGTTTCGATCGATATCAAAAATTAGCGGCAATTCCATTTTTTATGCCAAATGTTTATCTTTATAGATCCTCCAGAAGAATTTAATGAAATTCGGTTTCAAAGATTATTTCTGCATGCGAATTGAATTCAATAAAAAAATACTTTTCTTCAGAAAAAGTGTGCTTTTTGGTCAAAATTAGCATATGCCACTGAATGGTACCGATTTGCGCTTCCGTGCCACAGGTTCGGAGTTCCATCCTAGGACTGGACAAGGTTGACTCAGCCTTTCAGTGGGTCAATAAAATGAGTACCAAGCCATATGGTTATGACCAAGCATGGTTGGCGTCTATATACCGGAGGTTCCGCGCTCGGCTGGCTGATATATCAATCGAAACATCTGCGTCTGCACCTCTGGGCCCTAGGTAGAGAAAACTAGGATGTGCCTTTGCACATTCATGGGGGGGGGGATCAGATGGCAACTAACTCTTCTCGTTTTGCAGGAATATTTTATTTTCATATTTTAAACATTAGCAAAAATATACTTGGATATTTTACTCTGGATTTAAAATAATTTTGACCACCGTAATTCATCAATAATTAAAGCAACGATATTAAAGGACAGATAATCATTTGATTCGTATTATAGATGTCAGCGGTAAAATTTAGAAAACTTCTACCAGTATTAATTTTTTGTATTTAATTTGCGTTTGCGGCGTTGCGTGGTTCGTTTATTAAGAGCTCACGAAAATAATGCTGATCTGAATTTAGATAAATGACAACAAAAGGAATAAATTGCGGATTAATAATTAATGCGTTTATTAATAACTGCGCATTGGTCCATCTTGGTAGACGCAATGAAACCAATTAAGAAGTAACTTTTAGTTCTAATTAATGTAGGTGGTGCTACAAGTACAACTTAAATACCGGCTTCAACAACCAGCTAGCCAATTAAATCAAGTGCTTTTTTTTAATTCACTACCTTTCCACAAAAAGTGAAAATATTTGCAGCAATAGTTACCTGCCAATGATCTATCAATGCACAAATGCACGCTGAAAAAACATAATTAATGAATATTTGACAAATGTTTTAGATCAAATAGAATTTGAAGAATCTAATATTCTTCACAAAACGCTTTTTAATTATATGCTAAAAAAGTTTCAAGTTTTCTTCATATTATAAAATTAAACATTTAAAATAAATATTCAATCATATTAAAAAAATATTAATCAAACAAATTTTACGAAAGAGGTGGGAACCAAAGGGTTGAAACTAGTTACAAGAGTTTATCAACGCATGCAGAAAGTTTCATTTTATCTAAGTCTGGTGTCAAGGTTCAGTAAAACAGATGTTGGACTATGGTCCAAATTAAGAAAATTAGAATTTTGAACGTAGAAAAAGAAAATATATTTTTCTAAAAATCCAATTAAAAGGTATAGATCGTTAGCAATTTATTCAGAAAAGTTTAAACTTAAGGATGAGGTAATTGCAAGTTACAAACTTAAATTTATTAAGGAAAAACAATCTCTGAAAGAACAAGCATTTCGGATATAGAAAATCAAATAAATGAACACAATAATAATATGAAAATAAATAAAGAAATAAATGTTTTATTAGTATATACTTCTCTCCGTTAGTTTACAATTTACAAATGGTTAATGTAAGAAAGTCATGTTTATGATAAGATATAGACACATGCAAATATATGTACAATTTAAAAAATCACAAATAGGTTTAAAACCTTTTGTTTTTCCCCAAAAGAATGTTTTCTGTTATTCAATAGAAAAACACTGCTTGTCAGGAAAATATTTGTACAAGTTTGCTCATGCAACATGACAGTTAAATAGTTAATAAAAAATTGTGAAAACCGGTTAAAAATTCATTCTCTCATTTCAAACACAATTTAGAATGAGCAGATTGTCTTATAAAGGCAAACAGAACAAAAATATCTTTAAAAGACAATGTTCAATTTCAAAAACAGTCCTCCATGGTCTTGCTGCAGGGACATTCAGTTGAACACCACGGGCGTCAAAGCAGCAATATTTATCAATAGAAAATAAAATATATTTGAACCCCTTACTTATAAGGATTTATTAGCTCAAATAAAAAAAAATACATTAAGAAAAATATTTAAAAAAAATGTGTATTACATATTATGTTGTGTTGCAAGAAATTAAAAATTGTCTACATTCCCACAAATTTATTGTGATTAGATTAAATAAACAAATGAAATAAAGATACATTGAAATTTTGAAAGCAAATTGAAAAAAATATTTCAATTAGCTACATATCTATAAAAATTCTCTTTATTTTTAAACAAAATAAACTTTTGTTGCCCAATTCGATAATAACGTATTTTATTATATTAAATAAAAATTATAATTACTAGAGAGCTAGAAGTCTAATGACCTAATAGTCAATGGCTGGCATTTGTTTAATAACAAAATTATAAAAAAAAATTTTAAAAAAATTAAAAATTTATTAAAAAAAAATTTAAAAAAATTATAATAATAAATATTCACTTAATATAACAGTAATAGTATCTTTCTAAATAATACATATTCCTTCATTTAAATTTAACAGTAACAACTAGAATGGTAAAAATGTAGCATTACAAAACTAATTCTGATGTGCATAATGAAGTATAATTATAAATTTAATTAGCCAAAAATCAATTTATTAACATTTAAAAGAACTCAAACATTTTCTTTGTATTTTTTTTTCTGAAGATATTATTATTTGAAAAATAAAATTTCTTACTTTTGTAATATGTTTTACTTTAAATTTTTTTTTATATATTTAAAAATAATTTCTTTTTCACATTTGTGAAGTTAAGTACCTAGGAATTTTTATTTACTCACAACAAATTATATTTTAATGAAAACAATAAAGGTTGTCACAAGGTCTATTTACCATGTGTCTGTTATAAGTGGTTGGCAAAAAGACATATGTAACCTACTAAAAGAAATTGATAATCATCCATGTCTACCTCAACAAAGTCAAAAACATTTTAACTACAGCAAAGCAAAAAAATAAATAAATAAATCTTCCCCCACGTGCTTTCAAATTATGATTTGCATAGTTTTGTTGCCATCACACTAGAACATTGCCACATGCATTTTAGATTTTACCTAACAAAAAAGCTAAAATACTAAAAGTATGATTTTTATAACAGTCCTAGTAATGCTATTCTGTCATTTTTTTGCTTTCAAGGAGTAGAAAATTCAAACCATTAGAAAGTAGAAAGAAAGCAATATTCTAATAAGAACTAAGATTATCACTTTACCATAAACATTTCATATTTCCCAGTTTACTCCAGATTATCTGAGCAGTGAAAATGAATCTCTTGTGTCAAAAATCGAAAAACAAACCTTATCCAAAACTTTCATATTACAATAAATTTTTTTAAAAAATTGCTTCCAATATCATGTCAAAAATGCTAATAAAAAAACACTAAATAAAGCTTGGAGAAAAACACATTATTGTACACTTTTTAAATTCCTACTTCATAATCATTCAACAACATAATCATTGTTAAAGGTCTTAAAATTCATTTATAATTTTTGTCTAATTAAAAGTATATTTCATGTAGGCCCAGCAATCTTAAGATTAATGACAACGCTATCAGGTAAATATATTTAGATGTATGGTATGTCATGCATTCTTAAGATTAATGACAATGCTATCAAGTAAATATATTTAGGTTTCAAGAATGAAATATTGTTAAACGTATTTCAAGAAAAAAATTATTCACCATACGATTTCATTTACCATTTACGTGTAAAATGCTTTATGCAGCATCTTAACTTGTTTCTGAATGATTATAATTTCTTTATGTCTGACTAAATTTATACTAATAAAAATCTTAATCTCACTTATCCTCCTTTCCGTAAAGCAAGGTGAAAAAAAAAATCCACTCATACATAATTAGGAGTAAACTGTATTTTAACCTATAAAAACTCATAACTGAAGTTTTATAGTTTTCATTAGTTTCAATCAGTTAATATAAAACATTATCAAAAAACACACTCTATCTAGATATTAAGGGGTCACAGTACCTTTGCAACAATTTTTTAAAATAAAGGTATAATCATTCATTTTGAGGATGCTTTACATGCTCATTTAAGTTATAATCAATAATTTATCTTCAAAAAATGATTAAACTGTTTAATTTTTTGTAAATTTTAAAAAAAGTTGAAAAAATTCTAAATTTTTAAATCCCTAAGGATTTTTTATTTTAACATATTTTCAAAAAAAGTTTTTTTCATAGTGCTTGCAATATTTATATTAACAATTTTGTGCATTCATTTGTTGATATATCAATTAGAATATTTTTTATAGATTATTTTGTAAAAAAGAAGAAAAAAAAGAGTAAAAATTCCTGATAGGTATATATAACATGCCGTAAAAATTGTAATACCTCATAAAATGCTTATTCCATGCACAGTTTAAATAAGTGTATTATACTCAAGATAAAAAAGTTTACTTCAAAGCTTTATCTTAAATAGAAAAAAATCCTTAGGGATTTTAATTAAGATTAAGACACAAAATTATCATCTATGCGAAAAAGCACTTTAAAGTCAGACTGCTGGGCAAGTTTCTGTATTAGAACAATTTAAAATCATTCATAACTTTTTTAAAAATGTAGATAGAGAGATGAATTTTTTTCTGTACATCTGAAATACTTTGAAGTTTTATTATAAGCAATAAAAAAAAATTTGGTATTTTTGTCATTTCTTGGGTACTGTGACCCCTTAAAACTCACATCAATCATTTAACTTGCATAGATATACAGGTAAAGATTTAAAAGATATTACAATAAAACAAAACCTGTAATAAAATAGCAGTTAATATAAAATCCCAACACCAAATAAGCTTCATAGAACAGATAATGGTATACATAATATACTAAAGTCAAACTAATTAGCTAATCCCATCAAAAACATACCTGATCCCAAACAATTTTCTCAACCATCACACAAACACGCTTGATGTCAACCTACATAACATGTAATCCTACAATGCTAAGAAAATTTACTCTACAATGCACAGTTTTGGAATTAATGATGAGCACGACTTTTTTTAGGTGAAAACAGCAGTAAAAAAAAGTTAAAAATTCTTGGCTCTTAGAAACTACCATTAATATATGTCACAATTTATTTTCCTATTAAGCACTGATAATTGTTCTTAAATAAATCTCTAAGATTTATCGAACAATTACCAATTTATCTTCACAATTAAATTTCATAATTTTATCAAAATAAAATTAAATTACAACAGGCATCTCAAGTTAAGTCAAAAATAAATTTGCTGTACACAAATTACATTTATTTTTTTAAAAAATCCTACACGAACTTAAAAGATAAAAGAAAGTTCTCGTCAAATATTTTGAGTTTTAATTTGCATGCGTAATATGGAATTTTTCTTTGTTAAAGTCTTATGTTTTATTACAGGATTTATTAAAAGGGGTTTGATAAATTATTAGTTTCATTTAAGTGTTAACTTGAACTAGAGCTACACTAATGGGTTATTGGAATGGTAAGAAATATTAGTCTCCAAGAGAAATCTATAATGATGACTGTTTAGAGCATGTGCCAACAATTTAGATGGAAAATTTAATGGAGGCAGTGATCACCTGACCTCAGCACCAGGCTCCCCAACTGCACACAGATTTTTTTTCTTTTTGCTTTGAAACTAACATTACTTTAGAGTAGCTTCTGAATCTTTAAGACACAATTGGAGAAAGTGCAGTTCAATTAACACCCAAACTTTAGGTCAACAAATCGAATCCCTACCCAAGTAGAAATAGGTGGAGACTGCATCCACTACACAGACTGATTAACTGAAAAAACTTTAAGTTTCATATCTAATTTTTCTTTTTTAACTTATACAGGGTTCACTTGTAAATCATTTGAGGGCAAAAAATTGTATGCCCTCAGTGAATCCAAATTTCAATTAATTTTTTTATAAGAAAAACATTGATCTGATCTTTTTATTAGGTTAGAAAATCTTAAAATGCAACTTCTTTGTTAGATAACTATAAATTCCATAACTATTTTAAATTTTCATTGCAGAAAAAAGTCAATTTTGTTTAAACTTTCATGCACAGTAGGATCAATATAAAACAATACAATAAAAAAACATTTTTGGGACCATTTTATATTACCAATGTTGAAGTAAAAAAAACTTTTACACGAGAAATCTACAACAAATCAGATTTAAGAAGTTTTGTACAATAATTTTTTAACTGTATGCTATAGAATAATTTTTAACCCTAAATATGTTTCTATGTTTTATTTTAATTTTTAAAAATGAAAAAATTAAAAACTGATGAAAGAATATATTTTGAACGAATAACAAATTTAGTTACATGCTATTAAAAATTTGTTTCAATATTTCAACAATCTGTTTCTGAATAAAATACAATATAGACACAGAATGCTTTTTTTCTTTTTTAATATCAAATATTAATGCCATGTATTTAAATACTTCAACAACAGGATAAAGTTTCCGATCCATATCTCTATCACTTTCAAACTGCAATAAGCATTTGTCACACTGCATTGGATATACAATCCACTTATTTATAAGCTATTTCATAACTTATATTTTCAAAAAGCCTACAAAAATTTCATTGACTTGTAACTATTATCCTCTTTACATTTAAAAACTGCTTGATACAATAAAGTATTAACATATAATGCACAAATAAGACACTTAAAATTAGGATTTTATCCTAGTCCATTTCAATCATTTTTTATATAAGAGGTATAAAAAAAAGGTATAGTAAATAAGGCAAGGTAAATAAAGATTTAAAAAATTCAAACAACTGACGATATTTCTATATCAGTACTTGTTTGCACCCACTAAAATCGTCAGGTGTAACTGCCTAGTTGACGTACAATTAATTTTTAAAAATTTATAGTGGCTTGCAGGAGATGGCTTTGAGTTTTACTTTTGAAGTTTGCCCAAATCTGAAATTTTTTTATTAGTTTCTTGTAGGCTACTGCCTAGTGCCACCAAAACAATTGGCAATTATTTTGCTGCAGGTACTGATACAAAAAATTTTCCAAACAGTTAAATGATTTTTTGCTAACTTTTAAACATAAACTCTGTTAAGAAATAAGTAAAATGAAAATTGATTTACAGTATAAAAATAATAACACTTTCTTATTTTGTCAAACTGGATAAGTTTTTGTCAACTGTAATGAAATTAAAATTTTCAGTAATTTTTTTTGTCCAATAATTTGAACTAAATAAATAGATAACAACTTTTTATAATAGTTTAAAACCTGCTTTTAAATGAAAAAACAAAGAAACATCATAAAAAAGAAACAGAATGAAAATAAAAACATGTACTGAAAAATAGAAAGCCATCTCAGAACATTGAAATCATAGCTTTTAACAATATCTGGTCATATAAATGTTGAGAACATTTCTGTTACATTGAGTGCATTTTTCAAAGGATAATTATTATGAAAAAACAATAATAAATGTAATTTTTCAAAATGGTGGGCAAAACTGGAAATTACAGGTTCTTCTGCAAATATTGAAATTATTATATTACAGCAGAGTTCTCCCTAGGAGGGAACAAAAAAACAGGGTGCTACCTCTCGAAAAAGGGTATAAGTTTGAAAAGGCATTAATTCATCATCTTAAAAATATATGAAAATGTGTAATATTATGTGCTGAATTTGATCTACAAAAATTTTTAAATTACGCTTGTGTACTATTTTATGACTATTTACTTTAAAAAATGATTCTCTCTCATAATCAGAATAAGTGAAAAATTTGTAGTTAATAAAAATAATTAAAAGACACCTCTGAACATTAATTTAAAAAAAAAAATAATTATTAATTGAAAAATTTGAAAGGTTTTTATTTAATTTAAACTGAAAATCATAAGAAAATAAACATTTAAAGTTGCATTTTTTTTTCAAATTATTTATTTAAAAAAATTACTTCAAAAATCAAAACTATTACAAAATTTATTAATATCCCCCCCACCCCAAAAAAAGAGATACTTATAAAAATTTAATGAGTTGAGAATAATCCTAACAAAGTAAATATTTGTAATAGTAATCAGAATCAAACCTATAAATACAGATAATTTTACCAGGGTGAAATTATTATTTAATCAGTGAATTAATTTTTTTGAAAATGTAATATGTATTAATAAAAAGCTGTATTTCTAAGTAATAGCAAGCTCATTTTTACATAAAAGACAAAGAGGGTGCATTTATAGGGATCAAAGGACAGGCAGGAAAGACCGTCCTTCAGTAGGCAGGGAGAATACTGTATTACAGTATGGGTTATTGTAAACTTAAATCTTAAAACATTAAAAAAAAGTAAGTTTTCTTATAATAAAGTCCAGAATAAAGTTGAAATTTATTATAAAAAAACTGTCATTCCCTATTAACAGAATAAGGGTCAAATATATCAGTTTTAATTTAAAATGATTTGATATTTTTTTGGATAACAGTATCAGTATTCCAGCCATAACAATTTAGGGTCACATATTACATTATACAAAATGGCCTTCTTAACATCCAAAAAGAGAATCTGTATTGACATACCCAGAAAATAGTATGGATTAATTGCCACATAATTTAAATTTTAAAAAAGTAAAATTTCAATGCAGGTAATGAAAATTTAGCGAAACTCAAATAAAACCCTCCATTTATCTGCACTTAACTCATTGATGGTTCTGCACATAAAAAGTCATAATTTAACCTGTAGTCATCTCTGGATAGCAAAACGGTTTTTCCATGTTATTAGATAGAGAAACAGTGTATTATAGAGAAAGAGTCTCCTAATTTTGTCCATTTGCTAAACTGTCAGTAGGTAAAATTATAAAAAGCCATCTTAATTTGAAAACTAAAATAGTGTAAATTAATAATTCAATCTAATTTATGCATAATTTATTGTTCAAAATCAATGGTGGCTTATTGAAACCAAGAATCTGAGTTCGACCATCATTAAATAATAGTAATTGATCTACAGTCGAACAGTGCATAAATTCCAGTGCTATTTTGTTTCGAAAATAACTACATTAAAAGAAATGAGTCTAACTATTAATGATACTTAATTGTGGTATTAGGTACTGAATGAAATAATAGAGGCACTTCATCAATACGTATTTCAAGGTTTCCGAAATAGAATAGTACAGGATTTCTTGATATAGTTTCTTTTTTCTCTGAATAATATCAGAATTAATTCTTTGTGTCTTGCTTTAAACTTAAAACTTTCATTAGATCACCAATTTATTCAATTAGATCACTAATTTATTCTAATTGTTTTAATTAACTTCAAAATATTTTTTAAAAATTTAATACACACTCAAGAACATACCACTAAAAGCCAGTCAGAACTAATAAAAATTTTAGTTATTGGTCCTTTGCACCAGTGAAATTTTCTCAGTTTTATTTCTGTACTTTATTACAGGAAGAATTTCAAAAATTAGAAAAACTTTGGCAAAAAGAGCTATGTCAGTATAACATTTATCTGCTTTTTAATTATAAAATACTCTTTAAAATAACTCGAAAAGAAAAATAATAAAATTATAAATAATAATTCAATATAACTATTTGTGCACAATTTATTACTCCTCAAATTTATAAATTTTTATTTATATACAACCACTTTAAGAGGAAATAAATTCACAACCAATTTTTTTATCTCACTTCCTGAAATTTTCCATGTTCAAAAATACGACGGCCTAGTGTAGAAAATATGAAGTCGTCAGCTGGACAAATAGCTGATTTTTTAGGCTTTAAAATAATACCAGATAGTTGGGGTGGGTTGAAAAGGCGTTCACAAATTTGTTTTTGTATACTTAATACTTTAAGAACTGCAGGCTGGTCTTTCTTCGGTTTACAAGACAAAGCTTTTGAAAATAAACTCGGCTTAGATTTAGTTCTCTTACTTTTCAGAAGTGGCGAATACATTTCATTTGTTTCTTGTATTAATAGGGGCGGAGAAGAACGTAAAGGAGATAGATCAGAATTTGCATCTATAATAATTTCCTCTCTTGTAATATTTAGACTTTTCAGGGGGGAACTTGAAAGCTTATCAGATTTTAAGCATGAAGTCAAATCAATCTCTATGCTTCCATCAGTTTCATCTTCAGAAGATTCATCATTATGAAAGTATTTTTCAGCAAATAATGCAACTAAATCACAAAAAAGGAAAAATCAATAAAAGCACACAATCAATAAATTATAATATACCAAAGCACAATTTAAATTATCATCTGTAAATCTAAATCAAATTTTTAATAATTAATTTACAAATAAAAACACTAATACAACAGCAGGAATTTCAACAGTTCTGATAAATCAAGATATTGCTTTCTTTAATTGAGAGAATTGATATGTCTATCAAAACAAGTAAGTGACCCTCTTAAAGTTTCATAGATTATGGCTTTGTTAATTCAATACAATCATCACCTTGACTTATAAGTAAATTATAAAGTAGAGAAATTTACTATAGACCTAAAATACAAACTTTAATAAAAAAATGTTCCTCCAATTTTAAAATTTGTAAAAGGGTTCAATATTTCTTTAATTATTACTATTTTTTTTTTATAATTTTGGGAAACCAACACAGCTTTTACATCTGCTAATATATTAACTTTGTACAGGGATGAGATTAGCCAAAAGGCAAAAAAGCTGAATTTCTACACTAGTAAATTTTACGCAAGCGCAACCCTTCAATAATAAATTCCAGACAGTTTAAGATAATAAATAATGTGTTGACATAAAATTGTGTACTAATCTATTATTATATAAATGATTACATTGATACTTAACATTTAGTGAAAATAAAAATTACCAATTGAAAAAATAAACCTGGAAATTATATTTTTCCTCAGTTCACATAAGGACATAAGAGACTTATTACTTGAAAAACTACCTGGTTTAGCAAATTAAAACTACTGAGTATATACATAAATATTTCATTTCTTTTAATAAATACTGTTATGTGATTTATAGCAAATGTATCAGTAATATTACTTTTTGAATTATTTTGGGGAAAAAAAAAACTACAATGGGCAGAATCATTATGTTCATATTATAGTCTAATCTAACTAGAGCCCTGTGAAACATATCAATAACAGTGAAGTAGAAATATATAGTAACTCCTTAACATACAAAATTGCTATTTTAGTTTGAAAAATTAAATGACAATCAGCAACTGTTTAGATAATTATTTTTCATTTGATAAGAATTTTGCATTTTATAGCATAAATAACAGCAATTATAAATTAAAATTTTGATGATAAGTTAATTAACTCCTTTTCCAAAAAAAAAAATTAATCACTTTTTAAGTGATTGCTTTTGTTTGCTATATCTTTTATGTTTGCTATATTTCGTCGTTAGTCCATCTTCAAACATTTTGTGACAAATCTTACTTTTTCTTCCTTGCAAGCACAGAATGTTAGTTCTGAATATATTCCCTTCCAGTTTCTCAGATGTTGATACTAATAATCGTCGTTAGAAAAACAGTCACCTTTATAGTAACTAATTTCAAAAATTTTTTTTACTTCTTACAAGAATCGCGATAGTTGGTCTTAAAATTGCTTAAAGATGAATAACAATTATGGATTTTGAAATCACATGAATATGAAACTAGATATACGATTTTGAAAAATAGAAAATACAAACTGGGATATAGAATTTTCAAAACGTGCAAATACAAACCACGATTCATAATTTTTAGATCGCGTAAATACGAATCATGATGCGTAATTTTTATGTTGCATGAATAAGAATTATGATGCATAATTTTTAGAATGTGAATTTTAATGTCTTATTTTTAAATCACATATAAATACGAAAATTAATGTTTGATATTATAACCGCATGAGCAAATCAAGACATTGAATTTTAAACTCGCGTGAATACGAATCGCTACATTGGTCTTAGAAAGGCGTAAATACAAATCACAATATCGGATTTTTAAATCTCGTATATACGAATCGCAACGTACAATATTCAAATCGAGTGAATAAGAATCGTAACATGCAACTTTTATATCACGCAAATCTGAAAAGCTATGTTTGATATTAAAATCGTGCCGGCCGATGGTCGAGTAATTAGCGTGTCTGACTGCAAGCCATTGGCTGCTGGTTCGAATCCGGCGCAGGGCATGGCTGTTTCACTCTGTGTTTTGTTCTCTATTGTGTGAATGAGGCCCGCCCTGTAAAACAGGTATGTGGCAGTGTGGCGTGGGTAATGTCGCTCGCCTCCGTGACTTAGGTTCACAGGTGCCCACTGGATAACGTTAAATGAGTAACATTTCTGGCATCTTCCTCGGTGAAAAACGTTAAAGTTCAGTGCCTGCCGTTAGGAAAATAATAAATAAATATTAAAATTGTGTGAATAAGAATCGGGATATTAGCAGATTCCAGGCTTGGGACCTCTAAAAGGCTTGTCAGAAGCAGCGTCGTTTGAACTACGAAAATCGGAGCTATCTGGCGGGCGGGTAAAAATGCGGAAAATCTCATTTGCTGCATGTAAAAGGGGAGAAAATAGCTAAAATAAGTAAAAATGAGGAAGGATTGGTAACTATGTAGTTTGAATTTTCTGTTTCTCTTTGAAAATCTGTGAATTTTCTGAAAAAGCGGAATATTTATTAAAAAATGTGAAATTTTTAGAAAATCTGAATTTTTGATAAAAAGCTGAAATTCAAGAGATAAAAGTGAAAAAGGCGGAAATCCGCTAAAAAGCGGAAAAATCTCATCCCTGTTTGTAGGTAACAAAAATTTTTGCCAAAAATAAGTTAGTAAACGGTCTCTATCTTCTATTCGCAATTTTGATAATTCTGTGATAATTGGAATCTTTATATAAACTCTCTTTAAATAAAATGATAAATAAAACCTTTTAAATTGAGAAATTTACATCATATGAGATAAATTTAAAAGTATGTTAAAAATATTAGATAAATAAAAGGCCTCAAAATTCATACTTTACTAAAATATCCAATTATTAATAAAATTAAGATCGATTTTTATTTTTTCTGTTTAGCTTTTGTATCTTTGTTTTTATAGACGTTTTTATAAAAAAACTGCATTGTTAAAAGTGTTTCTGATAGATATTATTTCTTTTAAGGCTTTATGGATAATTTTTTTCTAGAAAATATTATTTTTAGCATTAAAGTTTTGTTTTAGGAATATTTTAGGATATTCTTTCAATTCTACAAATGTAATTTTTTTTTTTAATAGCTGTTAGTTAGTTTGTTTTTACCTAAAATATATAAAACTATCTTAAATCTTAATATCCAATTATCTTAAACATTTCTATTAAAGTATTTTTTCCCCTTACCCCTAACCAATAATACAGATAAGTTGTGATTATTTTTCAAAAATGTCGAAACTTATTTCTATATAAAAAATAATATCTATTACGTTTTTTTTTTAATTTGCTACTCGGATGCCTAATATTCAGTAGTTGGACAAATCACTATTCATTAAATCTCTAGTACCAACACTATTAGTTTTCCAGCAACGAAATGGTAATAGACTGGTATGATCAGCATAAAAATTAGTGGATAAGGAAAGCTATAATTTTTCCCAGAGGAATAAAAAAATAACTTTCGAAATACAGCTCGATTCCAGATAAGGGGTGACACAACCAGAAATCTCAACTCAACCATAAAATACAAAGGGATTCATATATATGTAAGGGAAGATTTCCGTATCGTGATCTGTGGCAGAATAATCGCAAAGTCTTGGAGACTTCTGGGCAGTGGCTTGCGAGAAACTAAAAAAAATCACAGAAAGGGACCAACTCGAAAGCTGTAACTCGTAGCCACCCCCGGGCAAGCATCTATGTGTTTTTTTTTAAAAAAAATTGCAAGTTTAAAATCTATTTGGCGATTGTAGTTGGCGAGACAGATCATGATACAGAAATATCCCCATAATTAACTCATTGCGCTTAACCACTGTTTTTAAAATATTTTTCTTATAACGTGAAGACAGAAATTTTGAGTTTTTTAAATCACACATATCCATTACCTCTTATCGACAGAAATGCTAAAAGATAAAAAAATTAATCTTAATTATCTATCAAATGATCATCTGCTATTAATTTAATTAGTTTTTAACATCTTACACAACTGCAAACAAAATCAAGAAAAAACATGCTTTCACAGTTTATTTCACGTAGATTTGATAGGGTGAAAAATTCTCTGACCATTCAAAGTTTTGGGGTAAAATAATGTTTTTTCCTTGACTTTTTTAAAAATAGAATCTTGTCTTCCTCGATTTTTTTCCGGTATTCCCGATATTCCAGGTGCGTACTAAATATATCTTAATAATAGCTTACTGCACACAAAACATTAAGAATATAAATTAAGAACATTTAATTAGCTTTATTACTTATAATAGAATAAGTTGAAAGCAGATAGTAATAATTTACGCCTTTACCCACGAAGAGTGAAAATTTAGTTAACAAGGAATTAAAAACAGGCAAAAATTGATAGAAAGTTTTCATACCTTCGTTTTCATTTGTATTGCATTCAGCCTGTGACTTTAAATTATTTAATTCAGGCTTTAAGGTAGTATCATTAGTTGTACCATTGAAATATATTTTATCAGGATCATCTAGCTTCTCATTAACAGCTGCAAACAAATCGCACATATCAAACAAATCTTGAGTATTTTCATTATCCGCAGGACTTAAATTAGTCAATGAAATTTTCTCAGAGTTTAATATAGTTTCAGTTAAATCTATATATTCATCTTTTTGAGATGTAGGCAAAAAACAATTTGAAGCCTTAGATGATAAGTTTTCTTCTGCCAATGATGCCAAAGAAATTTTATTATCCTCAATATCATTAGATTTAGCATCTATTAATTTAGCATTGTTAGAAAATGAAGAATTATTTTTCTCATCGACATTAGTACTTTCAACACAAATAGAAGCTAACAAATCAGATAGGGTTTCATCATTTTCACAAGATGGTATAAGTGAATTATTACACGTTGAAAAATTTTCTAACTTATCCGAGTTACTGTTTTCTGCCTTATTCAAAATACTCGAGTCATCTTCGCAGCTGCTTAAAGATAGTGAACTGAACAAATCAGAATAAGTGTTATCGATTTCAGGTGATAAATTATCCAATGAATTAATAAATTTATCAGGAAAAGGATTGCAGCAAATTTTTTCATTTAACAAATCTTTTTGAATGCTTATTGAGTTAACCATTTTATTGTCTGGTTTACTGCTTATGCCATTAAATAAATCATAAAAACTCAAATCACAATCACTGTAATTTACATTTTTCTGATCTAAACTTTTTAGGGTTTGTATATCTTGCCTTTTAAGATCTGAATTTTTAACATTAAGATCGCCTGGCAACAAATTAAGAAAATCTCCCTCATCATGATCCTTGTTTTTTATAACTGATTTAGTAAACGAATTACGGTCTGCTGATTTTTTAATATTTTGATGCTTAATGTTATTTACATTACTACTTGTTTTATTCCAAAAATCAAACGAATCTGTGGTGTTCAACTGGGTAACAGGTACTGCGATATTATTTGAGTCACCTTCAACGGAAGTTAATCCCAAATTGTGACGATCTTCTTCATCGCTAACAGAAGATAATCCTGAATTTAAACGATCTTGATCATCGCTAACAGAAGATAATCCTGAATTGAAACGATCTTCTTCATCGCTTCCACACCCACTATCACTTTCATTTTTAGTTACTTGAAAACAATTTTCTGTGATTACATTTGGGTCACAACCTGAAATTAAACGATCTTCTTCATCACTAACAGTTCCAAAGAGACTATAACAACCATCGTTTTTCGATGCTTCTGAATTAAAATTGGGAGGAGGTTCTAAACAGTTAGAACTATGTTCTATTTCTCTATCAGAATAGAACTCATCATTAATTGTTTGTTCCAGGTATATAGGAGTAGCACTATAAATTTGAGGCATCGTTGAAAATTTTACATTTACATATCAAAAAGACTAATTTATTTCGCAAATTCATATATTTTCCAAATAGAATAATTTTCCTTTCTGTCCTCTCTATTTACTTTTACAAATATCACAAGTACGTTGTGTATCTGGTGTAGTGTTGCCAAACAGTTTGAAATTATAAGTTAATTTAGAATCGATGGTCACCACCAAAATGCTTAAACTCATCGTTCGTTAAATACTGTTTATCAAAATGAAATATATAAACGCATTAAACTGGAAAAGTTCTAAATCTCCATGTAACATTTTATTAAAAGACCTTATGAAATTCGTCACGCAAGGAGACTCATTATGCTCGGGTTTTCCTGAATTACACGAGCGCATGCGCTAACTGAAAAAGAAAAATTAAACCTTGAAAATTCTCGTATAACTGAACTGTAAATTTAACTTTACGTTACACTAATGTTACGTTATTAACTATTAAAATACAGATTTACTTAACTTTCAAATAGAGAATTCGAATTGTCGCAGAATGTTATTCCGAAATAAAATAAATGAAATAAAAGTTTTTTTTTTCTTTCATATATATTTGCTAGAATTCTAAAGTAAAGATTGGGAAAATAATTATTTTTTAAAATATATTTTCAATTTATTTAGAAATGATCTTGGCTCTTGAATTAAACTGATTACTGCTTGTTATTCTTAAAATAATTATAAATTACGAAATTTAAATACCACAGAATGAAGAAAAAAATGAATGATTCCCAGATAAACCACTCATCATATTTTTAACAAGAAATATATTCTTTTATTTTGAGTCAATTGTTAGCAAAGTTGAAACAGCACAAGATCCATGACCAACTTGTACTGTACGAACTTAAAATAAACAAATAGCAAAATCAAATTTTAGTCTTATACAAAGATTAAAATGGGTAAAGTCAAGGAATTCTTGGTAATCAATATATGAGGCAAAGACAAACGAAAAATTTCAATTATTCATACTTTTTTCTTCATAAATGCTTTTTCCCCCTTTTTACAAACTATCTAATAATAATCATTGAAAGTGCCAATCAACTTAACTAAGTGATCAATAAATTTAGCTCCCTCCAAAACACTTTCCTAATTCATATATCAATTTTTTTCTTTTAATAACTATTTTTTCAAAGACAATAACCAAAAATTTCATTGTAATATCTGAATGTAACACTGATTCTTCTGACCAAATTTGCTTCAATCTTAGAAATTTTCCTTTAAAATTCTAAATAAGAAAATTAAACTAGGCAAGTTCTAGATTTTTTTAAAAATCTAAAATAAGAAAGAGCTGTTTAGCTGAACTAGTTGAATTTTTTAATACTAACTTTCCTCAATAGTATAGTTTAAGAACCCATTTATTTTACAGGGAGGATCTGGAAGCAGTATTTAAGGAGTGAATATGCACTATCTTAATAAATTCAAATTTGTCTTGAGACTTTAATGCAGTCAACAGTGATTACTTTTGTAAAAATTCACCGTAGTTTAACATATGTGTATCCAAATTTGCAAAAATGAGGTCCTTCAAAATAAAAACTCCATCTTGCTTACATTTAAGTTTACAATGATGGTAATTAACATTGAAATAAATCTCTATACAGTTAAGCGTATAATCAAATAACATTAGAAAAAACTTTAAATTTTGTTCCTTGCAATGTTTTCTAAATTTAGCTTTTTAAGTTTCATTAGAAACAGGTTTAGAGGTGTTTTAAAAAATATAACTTAAGTGAAAAGTAATCTGTCAATGCTATGATAATCAGCAGACTATGTTTCAGCAGTGTCTACATGTTTATACGTGTATGTACCCATGCAGAGCTCGCTGCCCTGATGAAGGGTTTCTGTTACCGGGGTTGACAGTAATAAATAAAAAAACAGATCAAATAGGACAAATTTTTTATTTAAAACCATACAGAATAATGACAAAAAAAAATCTAAACACTTTGTGACATGATAAATAATAAGAGATTACAGAGAAAATATTTAATACAGACACGGAAACCAAAATAGATATACTAAATATAGTAAAAAATGGCAGTGGTTTCAGCTTTAAACAAATAACTGATGTTAAACACAACATGTTAGCTGAAAACACAATGAGATATCATCATCTAGTTAAGCTTCAAATGCTATATTTTGAACTAATTTATCACGTTTATAAGGGAATAGCAATAATAGTTAATATTTGGATATCCAAAACTTTTTTGAATGAAATTTTAAGACAATAAAACTTTTCAAAAACTAATGATTCTTGAAAATAATAGAATTAAATAACTTGACACAAACATTTTAAATAAAAATCATTATTGTTGTTCAAAAAAGAATTTTCATCTAAGAAATTCTGATCAAGACAGTAACAAAAAAAGGAGAAAATATGGTAGAAGACAATTTTTCATAAATTTGGTTTATTCAGTACATATATTCAATGAAAAACCATTGAACCAGTTTATCAGAAGCTACCATGAAAACCTAATACTAAGAAAGAATAGGTTTCATTTTCAAAGTTGATTTCAAAACTTAAAAATGTCAGTTTAAACTCTTTTTTACATATAAAGATTCGATTTGAAGGTGTCTAAATGTTAACCCAAATATATGAGGGTAAAATCTTAAGTTAAAACACACTTTCACTATTCAATAAATTTTAATAGTTTTTTTATTTTTTTGTTCACATTCAGTTCTAGCCTATCCAGAAAAATGATAGTCGAATATGATAAACTCTAATAAGAAAAACTATACAAAAGGGAAAAAAATGTAAAAACAATTAAAAAAGAAGTAAATATGATATAAATGTACTATTTCAAAAAAATTAAATATTTATTTTTTTACAACAAATATTCATGTTATGAACAAATATCAGATCAGATTACAAGAAGTCCACAAATGCTATAAATATTAAAAGTAAAACACAAATAAAAATTTACATTTAAACCTTTAAAGAATTTACAACATTTAATGAAATAAGACTTTTTAATTCCTTTAATACTATGCTATAAATTTTCCATACTATGTTATAGTCTATTTGAACTAGAATTGTTCTTAAATCATGCAAAATATAGTTACACAAAACACAGGCATTTAACAGGACATAAATCAAAATAATTTAACCCCTTCACCAAAATAATAAAAAAAGTAACAGCATTTTCATGTGCTTATCAGTACATGTGCATAGACACTCAATAAAATTGTTTAAATAAAAAAAATTAAAAGGAATTCTCTGAAATAAATGATTTCTCTATATTTTCATATATATTATTATAAAGGGATATTTAAAAAAATTATGTAATTCAAAAAACGTTCATACACTGCAAAATGAGTTGTCTCAGAATAATGATAAAATTAATTATTAAGTACTTAACTTAATTATTAAGTTAAAATTAAAAACAGATAGTTTCAGAGTGCTAAATAATATTTCACAGCTAACATTTATAACCTTTACTTGCAATTTCCCAGCATTAAAATGAGAGATAAAAAGTAAATTAAAAAATTAATAGGCTGATAAAAAAAAACTATCTCAATTTTAAATGAAAGTAAAACTTTTGTATTAAACTTTATCATTAATTTAATTAACATACATGTTATTAAATATTTCAAAATGCAAGCAAAGTTTAATTTAAAAAATATATGTAGACAAAAAACTTGAAAACAAGGAAAGTTATAAATCTGGAAATCAATTATTTGCTCTTGATAACTTAATAAAAAATTTTTAAAAATTAAATTTTTTTTATAAGAAAAAAGAAGCTAATCAATTTAATGAATCATTTTTTATTATTTTTTATTTTTAGTGATTCGCAGATTTCCTCTAACAAGTAGCTCTTTAGAAATTTTTTGTTATGTTCAACATTACCACATGACCAAGACAGAAAAAATAAATACATGTCCGGAGGAATATCTTGGGTTCATGAACAACATTTATAAGCAATCAGTATACCAAAAACAGTCATATTTATTTGTAAATGCTGATTAAATATGATGGCAATAGTATAAACAATATTTTCTGAACAGAGAAAATTAAAATGTATATTGCCATTTAGTCCGTACAAATCTCTTACTTGAGAAAATTACTTACCTTATAAAATAAATAGGTATGGCAAGAAAAAAATATTACAAAATAATTTTATTTTTTAAATTAGACCAACATATTTCTACAAAAACAAAATTAAGATGCACATTGAAGTGAACATAAATAAAGATTAAAAATGCAACACATTTTTAGTGTAAAAAATGAAGAGTTTATGTCGAAGCAAAACAATCACATTTTTTTTTTGCTTTAGAAATTGAGTTAAGCATATTAATACAACAGCAACCTATAAAGCTATCAACTACAAAAATCTTTGAAGCGAAAATGGTTTTTAATACACAAAATGAGATGATGCAAATATACTAAGTGAAAGTGTGTTATGAAATTTTCTTAAATTTTATGAAAGTGAAAAGTGTGAGTTTTGTATTCGTACCCTTTCAATAAACGACATTTACTCTTGTATTAAAAACCTAACTCTTGCATTAGAGAATTAAGCTATTGTAGAATAAAATATTATTTTAAAAAAAGACATCACACAAATATTAAAAGTCTAGCCTACGATGTATCAGTGGCAAAGAAACTAAAGACTAAAAATGCTATCTGAAAATAAAATATCAATAATGCCATTTAGTGCACACATATAAAGCTTAAGTAACAATCTTACTTTGGCAGTGAAAGATTTACCATGTATCTAACAAAAACTCTATCACTATCAAATTGGATGAATCTCGAGTTAAATGTGAAATATTAAAAACTATTCTATTATATATATTTGTATATAAAAAAAAGTAACTGTTGGTGAGATTCATTAACTTAAAAACAAACAAATTTCTAAATTCTGTAGCACACTCTTTTCATAATAAACAAAGAAAGCAAATAGAATTCATTAATAAGATTGAATATCTGGAAATATACATTCTCAAAAAGAAAAACCTGAATTATTTTCCCTAATATTATTACTCACTAACAATATAGGATTGGATTCTTCAAGAAGTATAAGCATTCAGAAACCATGTTTGCCCTCAGGCAGCTCACCATCAACTTGAACAAACTAAACACCAAATTTTGAATGCATAAATCACCTAAAGATTATCTCAACGAACTTCCTTTATCATGTCACTTTCCTACATCCTGTTGTATAAAACTATGCAGATACGTTTTCTCATAATGTGTTTTGTACTGATACAGCACATTTATGATTAAGCTTTGGAGAGTTGATGACGGTCAGCATAAACCACAAGTCAATTAGCTTTTATAACATAATCACCGGTTTAATTTACAACAATAAAAATTTTTAAATCACAGCGAATTAAACAAATTATTGTATATCACATATTTCATGAAATTTTTTATAATCAGTTTCAATTCTTAAGAACATAAAAAATTCATGTATGGAAATAAAAGATTTCTCGACTTTAAAAACAGAACAATTCTAATACTTTCATTTAGTAACTTTAAATTGTTGAACTACAGTGACTGACAATCATCTACTATAGAACAGAATGCAGACATTGTGTGAATACTCCAACAGAATCAAACAGTGAGTGAATATAAAGACTACTCAAATAGTCTTTTCCTTAAATGTAGTAATATGAGAATTTAGTCATATAAAGGAATCCATCTGCTTTGTTACAATCTATCCATTAACAAAAATCTACTACATTATGATAAAAATAACAAGATTTTGAAATTTTTTAAATCTGCTTTTATTTATATTATTTTCTAAATTCAATAAATCTTAACTTTGACTTTCTGAGGCAGAATAACATTTTGAAGACATTTTTTAATCAGTCAACAATTTATATTTCTTAATTATAAACAATCACTTACAAGGAGTGATGAAATGAAAAGGTACGAAACGACATAAAAACGTAACAGTTAAATATTTGCATATTCCCCCATGGGAGAACTTAGCGAGACACCTCGGGATGCGATTGGAGTCTCTGACTGGGATCGGAGCATGCGTGGGCGCCCGCATGCGCAGGAGAGAGCAGAGGCTCTTATCAAAAGCGGCGTCCAAACTATGCGGCAGTTCGTACGAGGACAGGATGTTGCTCACCATTTTCTTTGACGTTCAAGGTCCGCGACTTATGGAATTCCTCGAGCACAGAAAAAACATTAACTCCGATGTGTACTGTGAGACACTCCGACGCCTACGCAGGTCCATCAAGAGAAAAAGACCGGGGCTGCTCACGGAGGGTGTGGTTCTGCTCCATGATAACGCGCGTCCACACGTCTCCACACACATAGAACTGGCCAAGTTCAAGTGGGAGACGTTGGACCATCCGCCCTACAGTCCAGACATGTCGCCTTGCGATTTCCATGTGTTTGGTCCACGTAAGAAACACCTGAAAGGGAAGCGCCTCAACTCGGACGACGTACTCAAGGTTGCTGTGAAGGACTGGGTCTCGTCACGGCCACAGGAATTCTGCGGCTTGTTCATCAGTGGGGTCGTTGCGCTCAGGCCTATGGTGCATATTTTGAATAAAGTCTACATTTGTACCCTACGTGTCGTTTCGTACCTTTTCATTTGATCACCCCTTGTATTTTTCAAAGGATTCAAGGGCATGAAAATTTTATAACAATGAGATAGAATTAAAAAAAGTAGAGAAAACATTTCTTTGTTCTTAACCAACAGTCATTTAGATTACAAATACAGATAGAGCAATATATAATAGTAAACCGTAGCTTCAATAAAATTGTGTACATCATAAAAAAGTAGTAATAAACATTGAAACATTATTCTTCGCACCAAGTTACATTATATTGACATAAATGAATAAAATCTATTTATGAAAGATTTACAAATATCTCATGAAACCCTAATTTAAAAATACCAAATTACCAACTTTATTTCAATCTTTTTATCTAAAAAAAAAAGTACATCTTCGTAAATAAAAAGAGAAAATCAAGCTTCACATGGAGCTTCAAGCATACTGATAAGAAAATTATCAATTGGTTGTTTCCCAATAAGCTTGTAGAAAAACAAGTGTTCAAGGCACTTCAGACCTATACTACGCAAGGCTGGCAGTCGTAAAAGTAGTTTTGAGAATCTAGAAGGTTGTTGTGGATGGTTTATGCGGCAATAATCATCCAGTGCAGTGTAAACTTTGTCACGTAAGTTATTGACTTCATTTGTTGATTTCAAGTTCTTTGCTTCTGAAAAAAGAAAAATGTAAATAATTATAAAATTAAAATAATATAACAATATAGAATTAAAAGAAACAGCATAATTGTATATCCAAAGACAATTCAATGCAATAAATTATTTTTAAAATGTTACATTACTTAATTCCTTTACTGATAGGCAAACAAATTTTGAATAGGACGGCATACAGATTTAATCTATGTCATTTTAAAAGACAAAAACCTAAAATTTTACATGATTTGATTGAATAATTCATGAGAAATAAAACGTAAAAATTCCTTGGAATAGATAAAAATTACTGCAAATGAAAAACAACAAATAATTTATTAAAATAATTTACTTGTTGGCACAGTAATCACTGCTTAATGTGATCGTGATTAATGTTATCAATCACTTATTATTATCGAAACAATCAACAGTATGTTGAAATTATTGCTTTCTGTGATCATCCTAACAGCCAAAGAAACATTTACTGTGTGTTCAGAAGGAACCTATCCTTTTCTTTCTCTGTGTTATTGTTTGAATATCCCTATAGCTTCAACATTGCATTAAGCACATCAGAAATTTGCCAGATTGCTATGGGAATAAAGACGGGCGTCAGAACTGACAACTCAGATGATGTTAAACCATCTCCTACAAATGCTTAAATGAGGAGTGCAATTAAAGTGTTTGAATGTGATGAATACAGGGAAAGTGTCTGAACAAGAAGTATAATACCTTTTCAATTGCATAATACCTTTTCAATTGCATAATACCTTTTTAATTACGTAATAAACAGTACATCGATATTAGGTAATTTTTATTTTACTTTCAAACTTAGTATTAGGGTTTTTTTCAAATACTTTTTTTGGAGCCAGACTGTAGGCCAATCTCTATTTTTTTCATTCTCATATTTTAACATTGACATTAGTATAGGAAAAGCAACAAATGTTTCACAGTCTAGATACATTTCGTTTTTTGCAGAAAATATTAGTCTCAGAAGGTTCCTATTACATGTAAAAAAGTAACAATGGAGTACACTAACGTATTGAAGGTTTGTAGGGGTGGAGCATCGTCGTGCAGTTAAAATATGAAGTTCTAAATTCTTCCAAAATATTACTGTTCATAAGTCTAACGAACGTGAGGAGTGGCCTGGTATGTACGTGAAACTTTATTATTATTAGTTTTCTTTTTTTTTACATATTTTGTTGAGCATATATAGTTGAGAACAATGTGCGGTTTAAATTGTTAGATTTATTTGAAATTTGTTTATTGTAATCAACCGATTGATGTCATCAGATCCATAGTGTCCTAAAATAATCATATTAAGCGTAGACTAATACAGGGGGGATTGTGAGCCCAAGTCAAAATTCCGGAAAATTCATTGAGTTAAAAAAAAAAAAGTTTAATTGAAAAATTAGAAAAAAATTTAAACAAGGTTTTTTCCTTTTTCTCAATATTTCTTAGTTCACTTAAAAACATTTAAAATTTTACACATACCGATACCATTTACACATACCTGGAGAAGAAATTAAAATTTACAAACATGTCTTCCTTTCTTGAGTATATAATTATAACAACTATTTATGGATAAAAAATGAATATTAATCATGAATATGAGCTTATAAAGTATCTCTCTGGCTCTCCCTTACAAACAAATAAAATAGTGTTTTTAAGTTCCACTTTTGAAAATGATTACCGGAAACTTCTGTGATCAATGATTTTTTGAAACGTCTGGACCTTCGATCTCCGGAAACTTCCGGATCACTGTTTGCGAAAATTCCGGAAATCCGGATTTTTTCCGGAGCACAATCAGCCCTGCTAATACAAACATACAAAATTACTTAGTTTCTTAATAAAATGACCGTCTAATACTATTTTCACTTCTTGTTTTGATAAAAAATTGCTTTGTTTCTAATATTGATTTAACTTTTTCTAAGCAATTATTCCAGTGGATTTTAGTATAATATTTAAAATTGATCTCTTCAATACATGACTATTACCAAGTGTGAATTTTTGCATATTGGCTCTAGTTTAAAATTGACTTAGTTTTAAATTTAATAAAAAAATCTGATTCTTCTTTATGCGATTTCTTCATTAACCAAAATAAGATGCATAATATAATTTATTCATAATGTAAATTTATCATAATATAAAATTATTACAGTAGTTGCAGGGGTCTGTCCACACATTTTGTGAAAGGTCCGTTTTTGTAAAATTGTGAAAAAATTACTCATTATTTGTGAATATAAAATAAACGTTAAGTCACATTCTTTCAACCAGGGTCCTGCTTTTATGAATTTGTGCAAATAGGGTCTTTATTGCAAAAAACCTTTTCAAGGAGTTTTTAAATTGTAAATAGATACAAGATTATGCTCAACACTGTAAAATTATAATTAAAAAAAATTTAATTTTCGAAAATAAACAGCAATTGCTGCTTCTAAATTAGAGATGCAACATACAAATATTTGGTATTTAGCCTATACTGCTGAACGCAGAATATTCATTTGTCTGCTGAAGACAAAACTTAATTCGTTTACATCCATCTTTATTTTTTTACCCTTGGGAAGGGTTTATTCGATTAACAAAACAATAATGAAGATAAACAAATTAGTGAAGGGTCCGATTAAAAGAAAAATCATTTTGTGAAGGGTCTGTTAAAGGACACAAAATACCTCTAAACAGACTCCTGAGTTGATATCTAAGCAGCTGTATAAGAAACAAGAATATTAAAATGACAAAATATTTGTTTTACCTGGATTGTAAAGAATGATGGCTTTTAGGCAAGCAAGTTCTGCTTTGTCCATTTTCATTTCTCTCATTTTCATCACTAGTTCAGTGAGAAGTCTGTCAAAGGTGCTACCAACACCAGCACTATGAGCAGCATTACGTTGAACGATGTGGCCAGAAGCTAAAACTATTCCATCCTTTACATTAACAGATTTATGACAAAAAGAGGCAATAAGGAGCTCATTCCATCCTATAAGCAATTTTTAAAAAAATGAAGCAAATTAATAATTTTGTACTTATTATTGTACAACGAAGAAACAGCTAGCAGAAACCTGTATGACACGTTTGCTAAGAAAATTAATAAACTATTACAATTTACAAAATGTACAGTATTTTATAAAGCATGTATAAATGATTTAAGAACACGAATGTAAGATAAAAAAAATTACCAGCTTTCAATAGTACAATCTTATCATCAAGGGGTAGGCTGTTAAAATGTGGTATATGCTTCGCCCAATCAACAAGCTGGAACATCTGTTGATCTGCAGCCTGGCAAAGGCTTGAAGAGTCCTGAATGAAGAAGAAAAAAAGAATATTACAAAATTTTGCTTTAATAGTTAGGTTATACTGTGCTAAACTTTATAACAAAATTATGAATTCAAAATAATAAAATCAAATTGTCTTATGAACATGCATGAAATTCTTATTAAAAAAAAGGCAAGTGAAATCAAATGAACTACATATATAAGAGAAGTTTCAAAAATAAATAAAAATATATATGAAAAATCAAAAAAAAGTTTTATAAACTTTAGAAAATATGTTTGATATCACTTATAGATCAAATGCTAAAAAAATATATCATGCATATATCAAAAAAATATATCATATAACATTTTAATTGCTAAAAAATGTTCTGGGAATAAAATAACAGAATGGAATGTTAGCAAAATTGAATTTTAATAAAACTGGCAAAAATTACTACGAAAAGTAAGAACAGATACTGTTAAAATAAGTACGTAAAAACTTAGGAAACAAAATTAGCCTTTTTTTTGTAAATCCATGAATTTAAAATTTATATTTTAATTTTTTTACACATTTTGAAAAAGTCAATAATTAAAAAATAATTCTATCAATGTGGTTGTTTTACATCATCCGCAGAAATGCAACAAAAATTAAAAAACCATTAAAAAAAATGGTGAAATATGGATTAATCAACATCAATGAATATGGGGAAGAATTTCATCTATGTAATAGACTAAGCATAAAAGAGAGAGAGAAAGAAAAAATGCATAGCACTATTTCTATATGAACTTAGATAATAGGTTAGTAACAGATTATTATAGAATTTAAAAAAATATTAAATATACCTATATTGAATATACAGATACAAAATATAACCTACTAATATAAATAAATATGAATAGGTAATAAAAAAAACTATTAAATTTGTCAATATTTGATGTTTTTAAAAGACAAATAGAAATATACTTCAGATTAAATCCAAAAAATAATTAATCTTTAATTTTCAGAATTCTACTTTAATCAGTTAGTCAAAAGCAGTTAGTTAGTTAAAACAAAGTAACTCTGCTATATCTAATAATAAAACAAATAAATTAATCCAATAGTATAATTTAATTTAAGTTAAAATAGAGATAAATGAATTTGGTCTATTATGATTTTGATGAAGGACTCAAGTCACACTTACTAAAAAAAATCTCATTATTTGTCTTATATTTTGATTTAATAATAAAAATTATTAAACTTAGAGTTCAATTATCTTTTGGATAAACAGCTTTAAACACAACAATAAATTTTTCAGGTAAGCATTAGTAAAATTAAAAAAATATATAACTGAACCTAAGTCATTGAAGATAACAAAAAATAATGATTATCATTCCAGTAACTATGCCAAGAGCCGTGATTGCTCAAGGAATAGAGCGCTAACTTTCCAATGAGATGAACCAGGTTTGAACCCCAGCGGTTGGTTAGTCGATTCAAATTCAACACCTGGCTCGCACTGACCGCAGTGCTGATGCTAAATATCCTCACTGGTAGACGGATCATGGGTTAGAGTCCCATTTCCGTCAGGCTAACTGTGGGAGGTTTTCTGAGTTTTCCTCTATATGCAATGCAACAACTGTTGGTTAGTTCCATTAAAAAATCCCTCATGAAGGGAAATTTCTGCCAATACTTGACAAAGTCAGTTACCTTGTTTTTTGGGTTAGGTTTGAAATTACAAGGTTACGGAGTAGAACATTTGAAGTCATAAACCCAAAAATGGGTCAACTGTTCAACGACGGCTAAAAAAATAAAATAACTATGCTAAAATGATGTCCTCAAACAGACAACAGAAATCAAGTGAAATAGTCTTTTTCTTGATTTGATTTGATATGATTTTCTTTTTGTTACTTAATTTTAAACTTTATTTTAAAAATGAATTCTAAACAGTAATCTTTTTTTATGCATATCTATTTTATGTATATTTTATTAGGTATATTTTTTATCATGTATATCTGGTAATGAAGTAAAGTTCAAATCATGTACAACAACTTTAAACCAAATGAATGAAAGGGATATAGATAATCCATGATAAATTTCATGTTCTACATGAGATTGAATGTAAAATAGTAATATCTTTCACATAGAAGATAAAAATTGATATAGAATTAAAAAAATATATAAAAGAACAAAGAAATAATAAGAGATAATAGTAAAATAAAATGAATATGATGATTCTAAGTTAAAATTCTTTAATTCAATGAAAGAGAATAATAGCAAATTAGTTCAACTATTATTGCAATAAAAGCAAATACAATAGCAATTTTTTAATCTCCTATCTTTATCAAAATTTTTAATTTTTGTAATAATTTTGATAAAGATATTAATTTTTAATTTTTGTAATAAGTGGCTGGGTGGCGCAGTTGGTTTGTCGTCGGCCTTCTGAGCCCAAGTCTGCGGGTTCGATCCCCGGCGCAGACACCGGATTTTCGGGATGCAGAAAATCCTCAGCGGCCATGTCGTATGATTATGCAGCATGTTAAAGATCCCTGGAGTGCCTCATTGGCTCTTGGCATTTCCGGCAAAATTAAATTCCTAGAGCACTTTAGCACCCAAATAGAGTCTCGGTGCTGCCATCTAGTGTGGCAGAAACTAGACGTCCAAATTAACATGACCAACGGTATCTCACCCATTGTGGTGGTCCTGAAAGAGTGGATACCACCTCTGGAGAACGCACTAGGTCTGCTCATCGGCAAGACCGATTGTGCAGCACATTGGAAATAAAAAAAAAATTTTAATACATTTTAAATCCTCTAATGAAGACCTCTATTTTATTTTATTATTTTGATGCACTTTTAAAAAATATAATTTTGTGCATTATAATTAGAACAGTACAAAAGATTCAGATGATAAAAAAATATTCAGAAAGAACATAAATTTTTACTAGTTTAAAATTTAAAAATCAACTCTTATAATTATTTATATAGATAAGTTAGACAATCAACTACTTGTTTATAATAACTTATTGAATTTTTTTATAAATGTTTACATTTATTCATGTATTTCAGTTGAGTATACCTGCTCTTTTTTAGGTTCCATCCACAAATCAGCTTCCAACAATCGTTCAATACTAATATCAGGCTGAATGTTACTGGTGCTTTCTACTTCATTTTCACTCCTTTCCTTATTTCTCTGACGCTCTTCTTGCACAGCTATTTAATCAAAACAAAATATTACGAGCTCACTCTATTAATAAACAACTTAAAAAATGAAACTGCTTCCTTCTGTTTATTTAAAGATGACATTTGAAGAAGCACTTATATTTCAGCAAGTTTTAGCATATATAAAAATTAGATTAATCAACATAAAAAATTTAGCCATTTTTTAATAACAGAGAAATAATAGTTGCTAAATAATAGTAATATGAATTGAATTGAAATTTTGTTGTTGTTGTTTTTTTGAGTTAAGCATAGAGGTGTGAATACAGTATGCTGAAAGTTTTATAAGTAGTAAGAAAGTCCCAAAAAATTTCTTTGGTGAATTTGACAGGAGCCGGATACATATTACTGATTTAATTACCATCAAGATAATTTTTTGTCAATAATGTGACCGTCAGAGATTAGGAGCAACAATTGGGATTTCAAATTTTTGTCAATTGTGCTAAATGCAAGAGCACATCACAAGCTAGCTCAGATCTTTAGTTTTAATTGTTAAGAAAGTACAAAGATGCTTTTAGCAGGAAATTTAAATTTGTATAAGATTTTCACATTCATAAATTATATTATTTTTAAAACTTTAGATTATGTAATTCTATTAATACACAAACATTGCATTGAATAATCAAATAAAACTACAGTTAAAAAAAATGATGTTTTACAACAATAAAAGCAATTTAGCTATTTTAAGAAAGGTTGAAGTAAATTATGTATATAGTTTCACTCTTTTCAAACATGTGTAAAAAATGGCATAAAGTAAAATAGGCATAAGGTTTTCCAGTTAGGCTAAGCCATTAAAAATGAAAACTTCACAGGAAATTATTGCAGCATAAAGTGAATACCACTATTAAGAACATTATTCAAAGTTTGAAAAGGTTGCTAACGTAAAATGACTGTGATTATTTATTGTATTGAACTAAGTAAGAACTTTCTTTTGAAGCCAATAAATTACTAAAAAAAGATAAATAAATAAAAACCTGTTAAAAATTCCGAAAAAACCGATTTTGTCAATTGATAGAATTATTTCCTTACAATTGAATATTTATTGAATTTGTTTATTTAATATTAATAGTTAGACTTTAAAATTATAGTTTGATTCTAAGTATCTCTTCCAGCCATCATTGCTATTATTGAAACTTATCTTGGTTAAAAACAATTTATAGGATTGAACATTGAAATGGTCTAAGTTTAATTAAAACTATCACTTTATGTAATGGGTAATTTTCAGAAAATTTATCATTTTTAAAATTGAAATCGAAAAAGTTACCTTCACGTTTCATTCCCATGGCTAAACATTTCTGATATCTGCAGTATTGACAGCGGTTACGTTGCCTTTTATCGATGATACAGTTACGGTCTTCCCTGCAAGCATAGGTCAAATCTTTCCGGACTGTCCTCTTAAAAAAGCCTTTGCACCCTTCACAACTGTAGACACCATAATGCTTTCCAGAAGCTCTGTCTCCACAAATAGAACATAAATGCTTGGAACCGCTCAAGGGATGGTTTGCAGGATATTGCGGAGATGGGGGATTTGGTGATGGCTAAACAATAATATTAAATAAATTACTCAAGGTGCATTTTTTTAAAACCAAAAACACCATGTTTTATTTTAGTTAATTCATAGCAAATATAAGACAAAAAGTAACTCTTTTAAATAAATAATCAGAAGAAAAAGAGGAAGAATAAATTTTAGAATGTAAAAACTTGATCTCTTTCACAAATTATAAAGGTGGAAAGACATATTAAAAGCACTCAAAAACAGGCATCCATTCCAAAGATTCACCAAGCCTACATGAGGAAAACAAAACAAATTTGAAACAGAAAATTCATTAGTTTTTATAATATTAAAATTTAGTTTTGATATATAATATTTAAATTTAGTTTTGACAATGGTTATATGATTTTTCTCACAAAATAGGAAGTGAAAAATAAAATAAGGCTAAGAATTATTAGCCTAGTCTTATAATAAATATCTAATTAAATAGTTTGGATATTATTTTTTTTTTCCTTCAATTTATACCCACTTGAAAATGTTGCTTATACATTGAACCACTCAGCTCTTCCCATACTTGAACCAAGAAAACAAGGAAATGGTGTGCAAAACAAGTCAAGAAAAAATAGCATGGCAGTCAAAAACTAGACAGAAGCACACAAATGGAATATTCTACAAAATCTAATCTATTATTACAAGGTGTGGGGAGCGGATGCTATCGACTATGCCAACCGTCATCTATCAAAAGGTACCTCGTGATTGAATCAAGTTAGCATGTCTTATATACCAGTGAATTGATGTTTAATTTTCATAGTGGTAGTTACGCCACAATACTCCCCCACCAGAATTTCATCAGGGATATAATTCGATGAACAGATCTCACTAGTTGCTGTACTTGTGAAAGACTGGGAGAGAGAGTCACCGGAGTTTTGAGTGTTGAATGAATGTGAGAGGTGTATTAACTTCACAGTAGTGGTTGCTCCTGTGTTGCCTTTAGCAGTGGAGTGTGTGCTGGCCGACGTTGTGTGTATGTTTGAGACGAGACTGAGCAGCAACAGCGCAGGAGGGTGAATGATGCTTTCACAAATAGCAAGTCAACCGTTCAATGTGGACTATCCATCGAAGTAGGCGTATCCGTTAAGAGATTGCGAAGTGGGCGTTACTTGAGTGATCAAATCACGTCCAAAGGTCACCAATGTGGGGGGCGGATGTTATCGACTATGCCAACCGTCATCTATCAAAAGGTACCTCGTGATTGAATCAAGTTAGCATGTCTTACATACCAGAGAATTGATGTTTAATTTTCATAGTGGTAGTTACGCCACACAAGGTATAAATCCTTATGACATGACTTCAACTAGTTTTTATCAATGACACATTTAGTTCTTATGAAGAATTACAAAAAAAATTTTTCTTCTTGACTCAGTTGTTTTCTTAACATAGAACTTATATATTGCAGCAAAATAGGAAAAAGTAGTAACTTGCGATGAAAAATATTTTAAATGTTATTACCTTTACTTCATTATATCCAAATTTTCAGAAAAAAAAAACTTTAAAACTTATTTGTAGGTATAAAATATAAAAATTTTTTAAAGAGGATTTAAAGAAATAAAATATTAATCTAAAATTTAACATAACAGATATTGTAAAATGATACAGAAAAACATACTGATGAAAGTTGGACATAACTGTTTCCATGAATACTTGAAAATGCAGAATTAGCAAAACTACTAGAAACTGTTGATGATATGCCAGATGATGATAAGGTGCCATTGCCTAATGCAGCAGAATTTAGAGTGTTGACAGCACTTGATTCTAGTAAAAAGAAGGGGGAAAAACATTTATCCAAAAATTTCATTAATCAAATTTATACAAATCAAATTTAAAATTAGAATCTGCAAACGTTACGAATTTTAAAATAAAGAAATCAGGTGGTAGGTAGAACTTAAAAGCAGTACCTATTTGTTTTAAGTCTTCTATATTTACAATACATAAAATTTGTAGTTGAATTACCTATTGACATTGCTCATTTTTTCTAGTCAGCTTTTACTTAGATTAGATTTTCTAAATTAATATGCTTTAACATCAATGTTATTTGAAAATGTGAAAAGAAATAAAAATTTAAAAAAAAAAAAAAAACATTGGTAATTTTAAATTTGGAAAACAAGATTATTTAGCAAAAGATATACTAAGGTTAAGTTAGATTAATCGCTAAGGCAACAGAATGCTAATATCCAGATCTTTCGCTTGAAATAAGTTTTACTCTCCCAGTTAATCTCTATCTGCAATATTTTTATAAAAATTCTTCCTGAGTCTCAGATTAATGCAAAAAAGCAGCCACTATATTAAAACATGTACCGATATAGAAACCTTAACAAACTTATAGCAAAATCTAAAAATTTATTTTCAATTCTCATTGGAAAAGTAATGAATGTTTTAAAAAAAATAACATTGTAAGTAAAATTATAAGCTGAAACTTGATAAACACAAGGAGATCTCAAACTTTTTAAAAATTAAATTTAACTCAGGAATGCGACAGCCATGGCGGGTCCAGGCCTAATCTTGAGATTTTAAGTTCTAGGGGTACACGAGCAGATGTCCCCGTTGAGTGGTCAGCCAAATGCAGAACCACCAGTGTTTAGTCTTCAAGTATGCTTAGTACTCATTTTATCAATCCACTGAAGGCTGAGTTGACCTTGCACAGTAAGAGGATTGAACACCAGACCTGTAGGAAGAGAGCGCAAAGCGCTACCACTTGGCAAAAGGACTTTCAAAATTTTTAAACTCGAAGAACAAAAAAACTTTAATAACCAATATTTTCAATACAAAATGCGAAAAATGAACTGATGCAGTATGGATTTATATACAAGCCTTAATGCTGTTTTACATGTATATAAACAACTGCCAATCAAAATATTTACATGAAGTATAATATTATCAATCATTATGTATATTACAAATAAATATACACAATTAATAGAGAAAAATTAATCTCAAAACCTCATAACTTATGAATTGTGAGGAAAAAGCTTACCTGGGAAGAATTCCGAAGAATCATCGTCCGAAAAGTCAGCCACTAATTAAAAAAATTCATACATTATTATAATACATTTTTTATTCAACAACAAAAAGTGAAGAAAGAATTAAGCATACATCAAAATATTAATTGACAGAGTAGGTAAGCTCTGTGAAGTATTAAGTAATATGTTATCAAATTGAACAACTATTTGTAATGGAAAACATTATACAGTATTGTGTTTTTAGTATTTTTTTATTCAATTAAGATTAAAATCCTATTATTTGCCTAACTTGTTGGTACAAATTATAACAGTTCATTTTGCTAAGAATTACTATTATTGAAAAATAAAATTTTTACTAAGAACGAATCATAATATATAACTCTGAACTGTTAAAAAAGTCCACAGTTGAACAGGGGAGATTTCCGTATTGTGTATTCCGTATTTCCGTACAGTGGCAGAATAATCACTAAGTTTTGGCATCCTCCGAGAAGAGCCCTAAAAAACTTAGAAAAGAAAATCAGAGAAAGGGACCAACATGAAGCATATAGCTTGTAGCCATCCTTCGCCAAACATCTACATGTTTTTTGTTTTTAAAATATTTTTCTGTCTAAAAGCGATTTGGCTTGGCTACCTTGGCGATTGTAGTTGGCATGACAGATGTTACGCTAATAACCCTGTCAAACAAATGCATACAACTTGAAAGTTGAAGATGAAAAGATTTTGAGAACAAACCACTGGCTCTGTGGTACAATCTGTTTCTAATATACAACTCACTATTAATAAAGTAATTTTTTGAACATAACTTTAAATTACAGAAAAAATTTTAAAACAAAAAAATTCCTATAGAAAACCTTAGTTCATTATTCTCTTTTGTTTTCAAACTACATTTTCCCAAGAACTTTTAAAACATTTTTTAAATTAAATAATTATAAATAAACACGTTTTTAATTTTCAAATAAACTAATTTTGTTTTTACTATATCTAAAAGGATAAAATGGGATTCCAGAATATATGAAACACTGCATTAAGAATTAACAATGGAGAGAAATTTTGGGGGTAAATATAAATAACAGATATAAAAAAGAATAATAATTGTTTCAAAGATATTTGCATCTCACAGATATCAATATAAATGTAGACAGAATCATACAATGTAATAATTTAGCTTCAAAAGATATAGAATTAAAAAAATCATATGGCTATCATCACAAAAATCATAACAATGGCTGAAATTTAAAGTGGATCCTTTTCAATTAAGAAACAAAAGCTTAAGATTAATAAATAAATCTCACTCATTTTTTCTCCTCTTTCAAATGAGGAAACAGCTTTCACAAATTATCAATTAAATCGATTTTTCACAACAAGAATAATCTCAAACATACGCCATCTTAGTGAAGCTTTTCTTTTATCTTAGTTTACCTGTACAAAGGGCATCAACCCGTAATCGAGAGCAAGAGGTTAAAATTTCAAATAAAAAATTAGGAGTAAAAGGCCGAAAGTATATTTTTTGTATTTAAAAATTTTAAGTAGCATTTAAATAATAATAAAAGCAGTAATTAAGCGAGATATCTCGTTTGCTACCAATTTTTCGAAATTTGTGATGCAAGCCACAAGATCATTCACCTTTCTGATATATTTAAAATCAATATATAGGCACACATATAATAATGATAGATAAGTCAAACAATAAAACTCAATACTTCTCTCCATCTCTGTGAAGGAATTGCGGCAAATACTAAACTGGTCACGTTGTTTGTTATGATATTAATATTAAATACAATAAAAATAGGACAGGAATACGACAACAAAAAAAAACAAAGAAACCATCTGTCAAAGTTTCTGTTGCCAAATTAAAAGTAAAGAATTTTCTCGTTAAATTAGTTATATTTTCACTATCCGCTGCATTTTCAGCAATATTTTGAATTGGTTTGGACCAATAGTTAATAAGAACGTAGTTATTGAACTGCTTATAAAGTTTTAGTGCAAATAAGGCGCTTAAATTTTTATTTTCACAAATAGGACCTTTTAACGTGACGTTCTGACTAAAGGTTTATTCTCACTAAAGCTCGTCTATTCGCGATCGCAACGAACTATAGGGGGCGTTGTTGTATGAGACGCATACATGCGATTTCTATATGAACCGTCATTCAGTTACTCTGGAGACGTCGTTAATGTAGCGTGTAGCATTGCAACGTTCCTTCTTTAATGTGCCTTATTAAATTTAAAAAAGAAAAATGCTTGATCTTCTTTCTTGTACAACCGAAAACAAAATGGTATCTCTTTTTATTAGAGAAGGAACATCCAAAACACATCGGAAAAATATTTGTACATTAACAGAAAAAAATATGTATATTCTTATAAGAGTTAAAACCTAATGCCCGATAAATAGTATTACTAAATTTAATGATATAACATGAAAGGCCCATTTAAACTTTACATTCTATAGTTTTAAGAATCATATTAGTTCAAAAATTAAAATGAACAAAAAGTATACATAAGCCTCATTATTTTATGAAATTTAATTTTGTAAACAAAGTTTTTTGACAGCAATTTTTACCAAAAAATTTCAAGTTTCAATAAAAATCATTATTTAGAAACTAAGAAACGTAAAATAAAGAATGACGAAACAAAAACAAAAAAAAAAACAATTCTTTTTTGTCGCCATTTTTAGTGCTACGAATATTCGTCTTTGGGATTTGCCAAAAACAAAACAAGATGCAATTTTATTTTTTCAGGAGGGAAATATTTTACCGAAAAAACGAAAATGTACCAATTCCCACAACATAAAACTTTATCTTGGTAAACGTACATTTGGGAAATGTTATTTCATTTGGAATCTTATTCATCAGAGTTCATATGGCGATATGATTGTTTTGAATCTATGCTAAACTCTATATCGGCTCATTTTCCACCGAAATCCGATTAACTATTTTGATTTTAAATAAAGTGTTTTATTTTATGAATTGTCGCAAAAATTTTAAGTGTAGATTGGCGGCACTTAAAAACCGCCAAATCTGTAGCGGCGGTGGCGTTAATACGAAAGTACCGAATTTTTATTCCATACTTTTCTGAATCATATTATTTCAAACATTGGAATATACAAGAAGTATACATAAGCACATAATGTTATACCATTTAATTTTTCAAATGTATTTTGAGAACAATTTTTATCAAAAAATTATAAACTGAAAAACGGAAAATAAAGAATTCTTAGGATAAAAAAAACGATTTTAAGAATTCTTAACATAGAAATAAAAACTTTCATATTGTTTCTTTTTTTATTATTCTTATAGTTCTTAATCAGACGTAAAAATCCATTCTGTAGAGAACCATCATCAAATGAAAAAAAAAATATTTACAAGCAAATTTTTTATTGTAAAAATCATTGCACTTACCTGATTTATGATTCCCGGAGAATTCCAAAATGATAAGTTCCTTGTTTGAAAACTTTATTCTCAAATAATAGATACATAGTTTATACCTTCATTACTTTTAGATAACATACTACACAGCAAAATTTTATAATTGATATGAATTTGAATATGTAGCTAAAAACAGAATAGCTGAATTCTAGTTGAACTTATTCTTTAAAAATTAAAAAAAACTTACCAAGAAAACGATTTAAATTAATTAAGAATCAGCACAAATGGCACTATTTCAAGTAACTTGGATAATTTTTTATTGTTGTTTTCCGAATTATATGGATACAGAAATATATACTATTCTATAACGAAGAAGAATATGCTATAACTATTACAATTCTGTATGTTCTGAATTCATATTTATGCACTGGAATGATGAAAGCAATGTTGACTTCACTTTAATTCGTAATGAATTGAAGACAGAAGAAATGCATTTTACCTTAATACACACATCTGTAACAGTATCCGAAATCGGAAGTCATCAGTTGCAAGTTTGTTGATAATAGAAATTAAAAATTATTGAGGAATTTTTCTTCAAATGTTTGGCGTGTTCTGTTCCTGAAAGATTTACTAATATTCTGGAGATTTTTTTCAAGTTCTTCGGCCTTTTCCTTAGGGAAATTTTGTTTCTTATTTGCTGCTAAAAAATGGCGTCTGATTCAGTCAATGACTTTGATGGAACTAAATGAAAACGTGATATAATTAATGTCCGATATTTACAGGCTCCCGCTAGACGGCGTACTCGAGCGTTGCGATCGCGAATAGTGAGAACCTTCCGTCATTATGGAGCAAACTAATTCGCTAGTTACTTAGTGTTAATATTAGCAAGTTTGATGCCCATTTAGATGCTTAAAACTATTGATATAATAATTGTGAAGCGATGAATCGGGCAATCAGTTAAAAAAAAAAGGCTTTCTAATGTTAAAATTTTAATCTGATCTCGAAAGAAGAAGAAATAGGTATTAAATCGCAGAAAATATAATTAGCAGCCAGTAAGTGGAGTACGCTTATGCGAGGCAAATACTCATTTATTCATAATTTGTGGAATTTATTTACTTATATATGTAGTATATGACCAATCTTAAGTTGTCAAAAATTGTTTCTGGATGCTTGTTTTTGTCTGTTTCTTCAAAAATAAATAAGCTAATAACTTTTTGCTGTTACTTGAATTGCTCAGTTCTTACTGCATCAAAGATAAGAATTTTAATTGAAAATTGCTTTTATTAAGTAAATATTTATTTAAAATATGACCTTTAAACTACATTTAACAATTTATTTAACAATTTTGAGTATTTGAGTGATATAAAATCATGTAAATAAAAGTAGGAGATTGGCTGAATAAGTGTTTGCCAAACTCATCTCAATGGTGAGTATAAAACAAATTATCGAGTTTATATATATACCAAAATATACTCGATAATTGGCTTTTTTTTAAAAAAAAATATAAAATATTTTAGAAACAAAATTTGCTAAGATTGAAAAATTTCAAAAATCACATTTTTTAAAATTATTTCTGAGAAATTGTACTAAGAAAGAAAAATGCTTGATTAAGAAATATGCTTTAGTTATTTTTTAATATGTTGCTTGACATTAGAACTCTTAAAAGCACATAATTTTTGTAAAGTATAAAATTCCAAATTGAAGGGGGAAAATAAAATAATTTATTTTTCCATTTTGAGATTTCTTTAATAAATATTAGCCAAGCACTTTTAAAGATAATTTGTTATATTCATAAGTTATTATTATACTAGCCCTTTTTGGCTTCATTTAAATATTATTTCAGATTATTCTAATAAATGCGATTAATTCTAAATC
Organism: Parasteatoda tepidariorum; assembly: GCF_982258835.1. Classification (NCBI taxonomy): domain Eukaryota; kingdom Metazoa; phylum Arthropoda; class Arachnida; order Araneae; family Theridiidae; genus Parasteatoda; species Parasteatoda tepidariorum. Next base: position 34,489,851 of record NC_141758.1, on the reverse strand, counting down.
AGAATTGTTTACAAATTTGTGCAGAATTGAAGAAAAAAAAACTTTAATTTTGCATAATTTATTTACATGCACAGTGGGGAAAAAAACGAAAATGGACTACCCTGTATAACTTTTGATCTAATGATCAGACTTTCATGTTCTAGGACTCAATCTTAATGGCTCGATGGGGTGATTTCAAATATACTAATTATTAAAAGTGTAGACGATATTTTAAGTTACGAAATCAGACACAGAAACGTACTTTCCTTGAATAAATATACCTGTTTTTCTATGAATTCGGATTTCTGACCCCAAAAATATACGGGGTAACCGCAGTCGTTGAAATATAGTTCCAATAGTTTTCGAACTTTCAAAGCGAATTTAAAAATTTTGACACACAATTAAAATATTGGTTAATCCAAATATAAGTCCATGCAAAAATGACTTTCAGTAAACATTTATTATTTTATTTGCAAACTTGAACTGTAAGGTATACAATTTTTTGCATCTTTTTAAAAAATGTACTTTTATTTAACAAAATACAAAATTTGAGCAAAATAGTTCCTTCGGTCGAATAGTTCGTGGGAAATCGAATTTTAAGCATCTTACTTTTTTGAAATACAATTACTCAGGAACTATGCGATCGATTTTGCTCAAATTTTTTATTTTTCTATATAAAATCCCATTCTTTAAAACTATTCTGAAAAAAAATTGTAAAATTCGAAAAATATCTAATCAAGTATGATTTATTGATTTACATGATTTACAAATTCCGAAAAAGACAAAATAAGTAAATAACATTAGAAATAATAACTTAAATATCTTACATTTTATATACGACATTTGTACATATCTTATATTTTTTTTCGTTTTCTGCTTGAATAGCATTTCTGACTTTCTACAGTAAAAGATTTATCTGAGCCATTTATTCAGATAAAACGATTTTAGCATAAATATAATATTATTATAATGTCTCTCTAAAATGTATTTATAGAGATTTCATACTATAAGATAATATTTTAGTGTAAAAAACAAAAATAAGAAATATTTAATCGAAGTTCGTAAATTGAAAAAATCGGGAAAAATTTAAAATTGGTATTTTGTCATTTAAAGTATGTCACAACGAAAAAATTTCATGTTCATGATTTTTTCTTGCTTTTTTAGGGCGTAAAAAAGAAGAAAATTCACGTAGAAATAGCATGCACCCCCCCCCCCCCAAATATTTTTTTTGGCCTCCTAATTGGCGTGGCGTTTATTTGTAGAATTGCTCACGTATCGTAATTTGTAACAAAAACATTTAAAAAAAATATTTGAAAAAAGGAAAGATAGTTTGTTTTTAGAAAAACTAACGACATTTTCTTTTGTTTTGTTTAAAATATTTAAAATTGAAAAATAAAATGAAAAGATACGAAAGTTAAGGAAAAGAAAAATAGAAAATGCAGTTTTTTTTACTGTCAAAATAGTCTCAGAATTTTTTCTGTTTCATTCCGAGTATTTAAATTAAGAAGCTTTTAACAAAATGCTACTATGTAAATTAGCAAGTTTTTTTTTAAATTTTTATTTCGTGTGTTGAACTTTTTTACTAAATGTTATATATTGGTTTGATACTTAATTTAATTTTAATGGCATTAACCCTTTCGCGCCGACTGTCAGAAATACGTACCAGCATAAAACCGTATTAATCAGGGTAAAAAGATAAAACTGGTAACCAAAGTAATTCTAATAGGTAGTAATGGTAGTAATAGGTAGTAATAACCAAAGTAGTAATAATAGGCGGAGTTATAATTGTTTGATTTATTTAATTCACCATTGCTTTGTTCAAAATAAAACTATTTAGTTATACTTTGAATTAACATTGATTATTATATAAATGATTAAACTAACAATAATTAAAGTAAAAGCCTGTCAAATTAGCAACGACTACATTTAAGTTACCGTTTTTTATTTAATTACAACTTGATTCTGATTTTGTACGAATGCTTTTCTGAATCACACGTCCCCAAGGGGTTAAGTGACTTATTTTATCCATCTCCATACATAGTTTAAAGTAGAATAGTTATAAATTATAAAAACTGTAACTAATTATTGTTCGTTAAATCTTTTTTAATTGAAAAGTTCTATACTCTTTTGATGAGATTTCTGCATGATAAAGTTGACTTCATGCCCATAGCATGGACCATGAAGCTAACTTTAATGGCACTTTTTACCAGAAAGGTCTGTAAAGTTACCCGATTGTCAGAGTAATTTTTCCTTACCATAGTTTTTAATTTTTACTGAACGAGGAAGAACCGGTAATGTATTTGTTACCTTATACGAAGCCCAGTACCAAAACTAGACATCATTTTCCATTCTCCGATTGAGGGGACAAGCAGGAAAAAAGAAATACTGAGTAATTTTTACTAGAAATTTAAAGCTGAATGAAGTAAACCCAGCTGACGGTAACTAGTACTTCTAAAAAAATACAATATTTTTAAAGGTTGCTCTAAAAAGTTATCAGAGAGTATAAATTTGTGACACAGCAATTATATTAATTCCTCGCGGTTTAATTATTTGTAGTCGATTTACATACGATATAATTTGCTAGATAATTCTAACATTACTTTGCTTTGAATAATCATAAAAGTTTTCGTTAAATTTATATAATCTACCTAGTACTTTCTAACCGGCGTTGAACTGCCGATCCTATTCTAAGTTTACGACTATCAGTGTTCAACTCCGTTGACTTGAGATTTTGAACCTAATCCAGAAGTCAAGGAAACTCTTCGATTAAGCGTTAGTACAAACTAGCCATCATGGAGGACTTTTGAAGATTGCGTTATAAGGAGAGGAAAGTCATCTATGGAGAGGAAAGTCAGAGGAAATCCTCCAACGGAAGACTGATGACAAGGGGATTCTAACCAATGATCCGCTTATCACTGAGGAAATAATAGTCAGTAAAACTATAAATCTGGACAACTGCGATCCTTTTGTCATAAATAATCAGGACAAACGCCTTTTTGAAATGGGGGGAAAAGCATTTAGCCATTATATTGATTATATCTGGATTTAAATTTGATATAATGGATAGTAAAGAATTATAAATGTACTTTGCTTAGAATAATGACAAAAGGTTTAATTAAATTTATACAATCTACCTGAGACTTTAGTGATATTATAATTTAAGGGGTCTTAGTTGTCCTGATAAAGCAGGAAAATGCCTTTTTATAATTAAAAGTATTGATACTAAAAAGTATTATTGCTTCATAATTTGTCTACTTCTCAGAGAATTACTAAGTCCGTAACTCCCACAGTTTTTGAAATTTAAATGATGAGGAAAAATTGCGCAAATATTCTTATTTTAAGAGATTAAAAGAAAGTATCTTGCAATTGTAAGAAAATCAAGGCTTTTAATAAGCTATACAACGTAACAATTGCGCTCTCTTTTAGAAAATAAACAAAAATTGTTCCTCAGCATCCATTTGAAGCTGTATCATTTAAAAGCGATGTCTTGATTCATGGGGACACTGTTTTTTCCCTGGTGGTAATATAAGGTAATAATAATAAAGCTTTTTGCTTCTATTTCGAATCTGTAGTCTTATCAAAAAAATTTCTGCTTAGTATACTATCAATCTTCTCAAAATAGCATTCCTATATGCATTCTATTCACAATAGTATATTTATATTTTAATAAATTTTTGCTTGCTTGCAAAGTTTCAGTAATTCTAAGTTTAGTTTTCCCGAATCCTTTGTTGAAAAGCCACAGTCATTTATTTATTAGGCACTATGAGATATCCTACCAATCGCAGATATGGCACTATGAGATATCCTACCAAATCCATATGAATGGGCTTAAAGAGCAATGTACCTAACACACGAAATTAGAAAAATGAAATAAAAATGGAAACATAATAAAAACGAAAGTTAGTTAATATTAAGTGCTAAAGCTGCACTAAATCTGATCACTGAAATAAAGCCCAATAAGTGCAAAAAGGATAAAAGGAAGGAGAGAGTAACAATGAAAATTAAGAAAACTAACGATAATTAGATTTTCGTACTGCGTATAAGCTGAAAGTACACAAAACTCATAAAATGAGATACAAAATAAAGAGGAAACATGGAAAAAAAAATAAAAAGATTTCATAAGAGAAAAAATTATTCGAATAAAATATTTAAAAAAGTAAAAAGCTGGAAAACAAAGTAAGGACAAACGAGCGCTTTCTAATATTGTATAAACATAGCCAAAGCAAAGTATATCAATAAAACAGGTAATAACAAAACAAAAAAAATGAAACTTAAATCGAACAAACTAAGCAAAAAATGCAAATTAAACAAATCCAGCAAAAAACAAAAATTTAAGAAAATACAGAATAAAACGCAAAATTTTATGTATAAAGCGATAAATACAGTGTTTTCACCGACCGGCATCTCAAAAATGGCTGCATGTGAAAATATTTTCGTAACAAGTTTGCCCGATTACGAAATATGAAAATAGAAGAGTAAAAAGAGTGAAATATGGGATCATTTCATGGAACGTTCAGAAGCGCGTTTAATTTGTTATTTCAGCTACCTTGAATTGGCCAGAAATTGGATGTGCGCTAGGTAATAATATTACACTGGATTCAATATTTCAAAGTTTGTAATTAATGAGGGGGAATTTTAATTATAGAATTTCAATATTGCTGATTTTAGAGATATTTTTGACATTTAATGAAAAAAAAAATATTTTAAAACTTTTTTTTATTTAATATTAGAAGAATTTTTACGACAGATTTGTCCGAATTGAATTTGCATATGGTAAAAATGTGAATTTTGTAAGCAAAGAAATTTTTATTAAATTTATTAATTTTTATAACATACTATTAATTCAATGATTTCATATAGGGTTTAATTACATTAGTTTAATATCCATTATTGTTCAAAAAATTTTGGAAAAGTTCGTTCATTTGTTTCTTTGATAAATAAACATTACTACTAATTCTTTTAATACTATTTACCTGATAAAAAATGGTTTTTAAGTAAATGTTTTTAACATTCGGATTCCACGTAATTAGTTTATTGATATTAAATTCAGAATTACTGCTTTTATCTTATAAATCAAGGATGCAGATATTTTTTTCTTTTTTAATACTTAAATTTAAAAAAATAAAAACTAAAATTAATATTATCGTCTTAATTACGAAGCAAGATCAATTCCCCCGTGTAAATATTATTTAACAAAATTGCATAATTTTGAAAATTAAAGATAATTAAATCATCTATAAATCTAAATACAAATTTAATATTAGGAGTATAATTGTTTTCATAATAGTGTAAAAATAAGTTAGCTAAGAGTGATGAAAAAGTAGATTCTTGTGGTATTCCATCAATTTGAACACAATTGTGTTTTCCATTGTAAAACTATCTATTAAAATAAGAAAAATATTAATTAGAATTTCCCAATAATCAAAATCGCAATTAAGATTATTTATCAGACCTGCCAACTTTTAATCCCTTCCATTATCATTTTTCCCAGTGGTATTAAAATGGAATTAAAACTTCAATTTTAAGCAAACAAATACGTTGTATTTGAAAAAATTAAATTGACAACCATGATAGAAACGCATATTAATATATAAGCTTAATTTTTGTAAGAATAGTGGTGATCAAAATCATTTAAAAATTTAATTTATAAAAGAAAAAATAGTATATATTTACTACCACTTTAAATATGAAAATAAAATCTTCCGCAAAATGCGGGAGAGTTGGCAGGTATGTATTTTTAATCAAAATAATAACTCGAAAGGAAATTTTTCAGTTTAGTTAAGAGAATGCAATTGAACAGATCTTGGAAATCAAAAGTCGCAATAGAATTAATTCTATTTTGTTTAAGAAATTCAAAAAAGGTTTGATTATAGTGATAATCTTTTATAATACTGTTAATATATTTATTTAGGTAGCTAGAGAAGATAGGGGTAGGTTTAATTATTCCTACTAGACCCATAAGGGAATGCTCTAAATATATTAGAAATTTTAGACTGGTAATTAAGCATTGACATTGTTTACTATTAATTGTACTAATTTTTTGAACAATAACTATGCAATCTTCCATAAAAAATTCTATACTTCACTTTTAAATTTGAAGAAAATATTAAAACTATTAAATATTATACATAAAATAAGAATACAAAAAAAGGAAATTTCAAATAAAAATATATTTTCCACCCTAGCGCGGATGTCACAGGCGACTGAAATTATTAAAAATGGTGACTAATCAAAAGCAGAAATTTATTGAAATTAGTAACTTCTTCATGCCCATTTCTTTCAATTTAATATTGAAGGTATTTACGAAGAGTTAACGACGCATGCATGATCTTGGCATCTGCCGCCGAAACTTGGATGTTCGAAATAAGTTAGAAAAAGAAAAAGGGGAAAGGGAACACAGGGGCGGAATAATCACGAAGGTCAAAAATAACCACGCCAGTGTCGTATATATCAGAGGCTCTTTCAATTAAAGTGATCGGTTACACATGGAATAAGCGAAAACAATACGAAGAAAATCCGTTTAAAAGAAATAGACATGATTCGATACTAATCGAGAAACTATTTACAGCGAAAAGCATGAGTAAAATAATGTGTGCAAACGTAAAAAAGCAATATGAAAAAAAAAGGTAAGAAAAGCGAGCGACAAACTATATACAAAAAATAAAATCTACATTCAAAATTAAAGGCGATACGTAGTTTGAACAGATAGAGGAGGGACGTGGGAGGTCTAACTTGACTCCCCAGTGGTATTCTGCATCTTCACGGATGGTTTCTCCCCTGACGAAAATAAAATGGAAAATGATGGGGGCACTAGATGAGAATTAGAAGGTATGATCAGAGTTAAGTTTTGACAGACCGGCGTTGGATAATAGGAATGCAGTAACTGTGCTGGATCTAACATTTTCTTCCAGAAGTTCAAAATTGAAGATATTGAAATCACCAGCATTATTAGTTAGGGCATTATTGAAAAATTTGATATTAAATTTTGCCATGTTGTGTTGTTTATGTCGTCTATTTTCAACTCTTTTATAATAGTATTTTTACTGATGGCTTTTGGGGTTCCAGTCATCCATCTAATGATTTTGGCTTCTGTGATTGAGAAATTCTTTTTAAACCGTTAGCGTGATAGGCCGGACATGAATATGTGAGGGTTGTCTGATGCATTGCAGGTATATAAGTTTTTTGTTTTTAGTGATTAACACTAGGTTTACAGGACGCGTCATTTTGACGCATTTCGAATTTTACAAGGAAAATTACAAAGCCTGTTTGCATTTTTATTTTATCTCTTGTAATGACTTTTATCCATTGATCGAGGTAAATATAAAATTGAAGTCTATTTTCTTCAAAAGCGTTGAAATATTGAAATTCTCTTTGTGGTATACCTATCTCTACGGATATGTGTCAGTTTGACGCGATCGTAATTTAGACAAAATTTTGAGTAAACATGCAATCACATCAATAATAAATAGGAATGTACCGACAATACTTCGATCCGTTATCCGATATCACTGTCTCAAGTGAAACAAGCTATAAACAACTGTTGCCGATAAGCAATAATAGAAAGAACAAACGCAGAATGTCAATTGTCAACGCAAAGTGTCAGATTTTGAAAGTTTCTGTTGCTTAGTTCGAGTATAGAAAAATAAAATACTGGAATATTTCATAAATATATATCGCATATTTCCATTTTTTTTTTCTTATAGTATATAATTACATTGCTTTCTAAGTGCGGAGATGTCAACTGCTCCGGACACGCCAACATAATTTAAAAAAAAAAAACGGTAAATAACTAAGTAAATTTTGCGAATTGACTTGACCTGATAGAATTTGTCGTAGAGTACCTGCCCGCGAAGCGGGCATCTCACTCCTTCATCTGGTCGAGACTAATGGCATTGGTAAAGAAGAGATTTGAGTGGTGGCAGTGAAGCCTCTGTAGCATTACAGTCATAGCTGAGTTAAAATTTCGCAAATATGAAGTGGTGAATTATATAAGTCTTACAATTATTTAGAAATAGTGGTGGATAAAAGTCTACTAAATTGTATTTATTAAACCAAGGATCAAAATTGATAAACTACCACTTTAAAAAATATATTTGCTGTCCGGAGCAAGTTGGCAGCTCTGCATGAGTCTTATAAAGTGGTGAATTATATAAGCCAACGAATTGTTTAGAAATAGTGGTGGATAAAAATCTACTAAATTAAATTTATTAAACCAAGAATCACAATTGATAAACTACCACTTTAAAATGTATATTCACTGTCCGGAGCAAGTTGGCATCTCTATACTGGCATCTAAAAGGATACACTTAATTAAAACCATAAAGACGATAGAGTACAAAAACTTTTTGTTTAAATATTTGTTTGAAAATTTTTTCCTTAGTTTTGAGTCTAGAAAATTTTTTAAAAGTGGTGGCAAAAAATTTTATGAAATTAACGTAAATTTCACAGCCTTTCATTTCACATAAAGTTTAGGTCTTCAGTTAGTTGCAACATAAATATTTGATTTTCAAGTATTTTTGATCGATGATTATAACTTAAAACATTTTATTTCCTTCTTATTTCACTACCAGTTTTCAAATTTTTCTGAAAAATTGCAACTCTGGTTCACTACCATTGAAAAAAAAATATGTTTCGTAACTTGAGAGTCAGTAGTATTTGCAGTAGTAGTTGGAATCGGCAGTAAACACAATTCGAATGATTACTAAGCCTTCATTATATGAAGAATTGAGAAGATGAACCAAGTAACATTCGCAGTGGCTAAAATCAGAGTAAGAAAGAAAGAAAGAAAAAAAAAGTGGTTTTCAATTTATTTTATTACAGATTTATTAGAAGGAAGGGATAATAATCTTTCTTTTATTTTATTTTCCACGTCCAAATTTGAAATAAAAATCATAACTTGTATGGATTAGTTGTTCAACCCCTTGGGGACGGGCAATTCATAAAAGCATTCGTACAAAATCAGAATAAGGATGTAAATAAATAAAAAACGGTAGCTTATATGTAGGTGTTGCTAATTTAACCGACTTACTTTACTTTTACTATAATTATTGTTAGTTTAATCATATATATGTATAATCAATGATAGTTCGAAGTATTACTAAATAATATTATTTTGAACTAAAGTATTGGTGAATTAAATAAAATCAAAGAATTATAACCCCGCCCACAAATAAACTGCAAGCAAACTACTTTGGTTACCAGTTTTATCTTTTTACCCTGATTGATACGGTTTTATGCTGGCACGCATTTGTGGCAGTGGGTGCGAAAGGGTTAATGATTAAAGTGAAAGTAAAAGAAATACCTCAAACATACCCATATTGATTCAAGTATTTCGTGTCTTAATTTTTTTTCTTTTTCATAAATACCCCTAAAATGTCGCTTACTTGGTTCCTCTACTAAGCATTTCAACTGAGTATAATTGTTTTATTTTTTTTTAATTCCTTTTCGCTAATAGTCTTGTCAAAGTCAAATGAGAATCCGTTTTACTTATAATCATAAAATTAAACTTTATGAAAGGAAACTACAAAGCATTTTCTTTAGATACGAGGTAAACATTCTGAGGTCAACGATATACAAACCTCAAGAGAGAAAATTGATTTGCATTTTCCAAGAGACCGGATGTTGCAAAAATGCCGTCGACAGTTTATTGTCAGATAATAATCCGGGGGGAAGATTCCACATTAATTGAAACGACGCTTAAAGAAATCACTAGAGCATAAAGTGACTTCAATTTTCTTACTTCTTTATTTTGAATCGTCCTTTAACAAGGTCAGGGGAGTAGAACTGATCTCCCAGAAGCAGTGAAAGGATTTTGTTGTTCGATATATATACTGCTTGATGAAATCTTTCCTTTGAAATCTGAATCAGCGGATAAACAATGCTGTGGTATTTTCGGTTTTGATATATTGTTTTATGATATGCATGAGGAATGTCTTTCTGCATATGAATAATTACGTGGCCTTATATGGTTTTTGAATAGTTAAAACGCTTCTTTGCAACAAGCTGTTTATTTGAGAGAAACAGAAAATAAAATAGATGATTGTTGAACTGTATAGAATTTAATATGAAAAGTGTTTGTAGTGTTTGTCATAAAGCATTTTTGAATAACTTATAAAAAATGAAATCCCAAAGCCATGCACATAAGCATACTTGCCATAAGAAGTTTTTTCCAAGCGGTACAGAAATGTCAGCACCATTGTGATGCTCAGCTGGTGTTTCGTCAATATTTAGCCATCACTTAAGACACTTTGACAGTGATTTGATCTGTGTATATATTTTAGTACCTGCCCGGTCACTACACCATCACCTCCAACATCAGAAAGCCTCCACACGGTTTTTAGAAGTAGTCTGCGCAGATTATTTAAAAAGTGAACCAGTTGTGCGCATGAACACAATTTCGATTTTAACCCTTTCGCGCCGACTGTCTCAAATACGTGCCAGTATAAAACCGTATCATTCAGGGTAAAAAGATAAAACTGGTAATCAAAGTAATTCTTTAGCAGTTTATTTGTGGGCGGAGTTATAATTGTTTGATTTATTTAATTCACCATTACTTTGTTCAAAATAAAACTATTTAGTTATACTTTGAATTAATATTGATTATATATACGATTAAACTAACAATAATTAAGGTAAAAGCAAAGTAAGTCTGTCAAATTAGCAACGACTACATTTCAGTTACCGTTTTTTATTTAATTACAACTTGATTCTGATTTTGTACGAATGCTTTTCTGAAACACCCGTCCCCAAGGCATTAAACAGGAATAAAATGTGATTAATTTCGTTATCACATTAAATATAAAAATTAAAATCTTGAGAAAAATCCGGAAAAGTTTGCAGGCATGCATAAGGGATCAAAAATTAATATTTAAAGCAAGAAAAAATAAAACCGTCATCGAAATCTGTCTGAAGTGTTATTTTTAAGGGAGAAGACACGTGTATATATTTGCATGTAAATCTATACAGTCTTTATAAGCTTGTACATTCTAACAAAAAATAAAATAAATTAAATACATTTTTAAAAGTATCTGTCGTTTTCGGAGCAAAACTATTTCAAAACTGATACCTCTAACCCTGATTAGGTAAGATCAAGTACTTACATAAATTCAACAAAAAATTTGTTTCTCCTTATAATTTAATAAATTCGTATTCATACAATTTCGTCAGCCACTATGGAAAAATAACTTAAACAGATCTATAAAAGCTCAAGTTAACTTTCATTAACATGGATCTAACTAATCAAGCAATGTAATGTCCGCCAAAGGCTCTGCAGAGTTGAGCTGGTGTTCCGTGGATTGTTAGGGTTCCGTAAGAAAATCACAAATGTTCCGAGAGCCAAAACTTTTTTTTCAGTCAGTAATAATTTATATTTTTTATCCAATCTATATCAATGATCTGTTACTTATTTATTACTACAATTGTTTTAAGAAAATTATTCATGTAAAAAAAAAGCAAAATTTAGAAATAAATATTTTTTAATAAAATTTATTGAATAAATTAATTTTAAGAAATAGCATTTATTGAATAAATTATGAAAAGAATATGCATTTATAAAGAATTCCATAAGTATCACTTATTGAACTCTCCAATTCAAAAAATACTGACCAAATTCAAGAATTAAGATTTTCTGTTAACTATTTTCGATATTAATTACAGTGAAAATCATAATTCAACTTATTTTATTCATTTGCAAAATAGCCTTAATTGAGTACAGAAGCTTGCGAATGATTGGTTTAACTATAATCTGCTTATAAAGTCCGACATTATCGAGTAAATTAATTAGCAAAAAACCTTACATGCTATACAGCTTGCTCTAATTTCATCGAATTTTTTTCTAAATCGTCTAAAGCTAGCAACATTTGTTTAGCGTTTTATGGTCAGCTGGCAATTATAAATTTGGATTATTTTTATATAAGAAATATTTTTAAATAAATTGTGGTAAAACAATATTATAGTTTTTGATTTTCAAAAGGATTTGAAAGGTAGCAATAATGTTTCAAATTTTCCTCCTTTCTTGGAGTCTAGCTCACAGTTTAATACTTGCAAAAAGAGAACGCATGTCATAAATTGTAAATTTTTTTCTCCATAATATTGGGCAAATCATGAAGCTTTTAATGGTCTTCCTCACCATGTAACGCGCATGCAAGAAAGTATCACGCAAAATGCCCTTTACCAAATCCAAGTTTGTCTCAGTGCTTAATTCATAAGTTCCATTGCTTTCTGTGTTGGGATAAAAAATAACAGGGCTTTTGAGTTGAACAATGATGTAATCTAACATGGGTCGGTACCTCGGTGACAAAATAATATAAATCATGTAGGATCGTGCACATTTTTAAGAAGTTTATGAATATATCGTAGCTTCGAGTGTTACCGTATTACTCTTCAGGCCTCTTTATTGTGTTACTCCAGTATATGATGGATGAGTATATCATACCTGATCATATCTGCCAACTTTCACTCTTTCTGAGAATGAATTTTCCAAGTGGTAGTAAAACAATTACCGAAAAACAACCTTACTCAAAAATATATTTATATTTTGACTAGGTTAAAATACGCTGTCGTTCAGATTAGTATGCTTTTATATATTTGTTGTAATTAATTAAACGTAGTGGTGGTCAAACTTATTTATAATTATCATTATAATTCAAAAATTTTAATGACAAGACATGAGTTTGCGAAATCCTGCTCAAAACTGAAAGACATATCTGTATTTACACATTTAATAAAAGAACTCCATTTTTAAATGTTTTTTAATTATTAAATTTGCAAATATTAGACAGATTTTGCTAGTCTTTTAAAGGTTGCTCATGACTTAATTTAAAAAAGTGATGAATTATTTAAGCCTACGAATTGTTTAGAAAGAGTGGTAGATAAAAACCTAGTAAATTGAATTTATTAAGCCAAGAATCACAATAATTAAGTAAATTTTGAATAAATTTTTTGCAATTCCATAAAAGAGTGTACATTTTATAGTTCTATATCATGTTATACGCTGTCAGCCAGCTGTTTTTCGCGGCCTATGTAAAAGGTCAGTGTCAGCCACCGGTGGTTGACGCGGCCTAAATGTAATTTCAGTGTCAGCCACCAGTGGTTGACGCGGCCTAAATGTAATTTCAGTGTCAGCCACCGGTGGTTGACGCGGCCTAAATGTAATTTCAGTGTCAGCCACAGGTGGTTGACGCGACCTAAATGTAATTTCAGTGTCAGCCACAGGTAATTGACGCTGCCTAAATGTAATTTCAGTGTCAGCCACCGATAGCTGACGCGGCCTGAATGGAAAGTCCAGTGTCAGCCACCGATAGCTGATGCGACCTGAATGTAATTTCAGTGTCAGCCACCGATAACTGACGTGGAGCTCAACGTGTTAATAGAATGATTTCAAAATATGTACTATCCCTACACTGATGTTTATTTTATTTTATTTATTTATTTATTTGGGTTAAAGTATATTGCTCTTTATTCCCCCACACTGATGTTTTTTTTTTTTTTTTACCTGTTCCATCTCAGCGAATTTTGAATGTAATTTTTAGACAAGCACCATACTGTCAACTGTCCGTAAATCGCAAATATTAAGCAACTAGATAAGCTTATGTTCTATGCTATTTAAACAATGGTTGCTAAAAAAATTGTTACAAAATAGAAGCAAATAGTTATGCATTTTTAGTAGTTTGTAATATTTTTGGAATATTTGCTTTAGATTGGACACACTTCGCCGGGAAGAGTTAACGTATGGTACCTATTCAATACAGTTGATTTTAAATCTCTTTCAGACACATCAGATGCCTGATGATATTGCTATGATTTAAAAAAAAATTGCTTTCATCAATATTTATTCTTTAACCATTTAAAATATTGTAAAATGTCAGAAATTCATAGCTGCAAAAGTTTGTACTTCTTATAGAACGTTTTTTCTAAAGGTAGGTAAGCTATTATTTCATTGGTAACTGTCATATGCCTTACAACTACTATAGAATTTCCGTAGTTTACTGCGCATATTTTTAAATTGATAGTAAAATTTTAATAATTAAGAAATAACAGATTTTTTCTTTAAATTTTGTTATTTCAAACGTTTATAAAAATTTTATATAACATTTATTTGTTTTTAAAATGTCAAGTTAAGTTTTCTACCACTGTAAAAAAAGACTTTGTATAACCCTGAAATTTTGATTGTTATGAACTCAGAGATGCCAACTGCATACCTGCCAACTTTTACGCATTTGGCGTAAAAATTTTATTTCTATATTTAGAATGGTAGTAAAATTTATGCTCCCTATATATTCCTAACATTTATAAACTTAATTTATAATCTATCTGACCACCACTATTTTTAAAAATATTAAACATATAAATAAATAAGTAATACTGTTATGACAGTCGAAGTCCGCTTGAGCTTCTTCAAAATACAGCATGTGTTTATGCATAAAATGGCATTTTAAATTACATTTTACTACCACTGGGGAAAATCATCCCCGAAAGGATTAAAAGTTGGTAGGTATGCAACTGCTCCTGAATCGATCAAGTATTTTAAGAAACGTTAGAGAACTACGAACTGAAATTTGCAGATTCTCGATTGATTTTACCAATTTTTTAAAAGGGTCAACACAAGTAACAAAGTGGCTTATTACATAAACATTTATAACATGAATTGTCGATTTATTAGAAGTTGTATTACTAGTTGTACAGTGAGTATAATGAAAAACGGATCATTCTTAATAACCTTTGATTTAATGATCGGATCTTGACATTCTAGGACTCATTCTCAACGATTCGAAAGGGTAACCTCAAAAATGTTACTCTCATACAAATGCATCATACAAAATAATCTTTATAATTGTTACTAAATTTTTTATTATTTTATTAAAAATAACGAATGAAAAATTTATTATAAATATTAAAAATTTATAAATTTTTTCGAGCAGAAAGAATCTGTAATTGATTTTTATTAACAGCCGCCTTGTTTTATTTTCTACTATCAAATTTAAAGTTAAGCTAACAATATACGCAAAACTAGTGCAGAATAACTATGTTAAAATTAAAGCAAATATAATTACATACCTACTCGGGGCTGAAAGCTCATCTATATATCAAGAGGGAAAAAAGGAAAAACTGGTACGAAATACATTTCATGTCAGCATTTTTTTCGGAAGAAACTAAATTTCTGTAACTGCTAAGATTTTTTTTACAATTATAGGATATATAACTGCTTCAATCCCGAGAAATAATAGATATAGGCGAATAGATTGGATAAAAGAATAGATTTACTCTGCCCAAAACTTAGCTATGAAAATAGTTTTACCACCAGCTTTTCCTCTTTTCCATTAAACTTAATAATTCGACAACTTTCAGTTATTTTCTCTGATTACCAGAGATGCCAACTACTCCGGACACGCCAAAATAATTAAAAAAACGGTAAATAAATACAAAGTAAATTTTGCAAATCTAGTACTACTTTTGCTTGCTTTTTAAAAGTTATAGCATGACTTAAGTACCATATCTGCCAACTTTCACTCTCTCTGAGAATGAATTTTCCAAGTGGTAGTAAAACAATTACCCAAAAACAACCTTACTCAAAAATATATTTATATTTTGACTGGGTTAAAATTCGTTATCGTTCAGATTAGTATGCTTTTATATATTTGTTGTAATTCTTTAAACGTAGTGGTGGTCAAACTCACTTATAATTATTATTATAATTCAAAAATTTTAATGACATGACATGAGTTTCGGTACCACTTTAAATACAAAATTAAAATCTTCCGGAAAAACCGGAAGAGTTGGCAGGTATGAAGTACTATACAGTGGTGAATTATATAAGACTACGAAA
This sequence comes from Parasteatoda tepidariorum, assembly GCF_982258835.1. Classification (NCBI taxonomy): domain Eukaryota; kingdom Metazoa; phylum Arthropoda; class Arachnida; order Araneae; family Theridiidae; genus Parasteatoda; species Parasteatoda tepidariorum. The sequence goes on along the minus strand of NC_141758.1, from coordinate 34,474,049 downwards.
TATTTAGAAATAGTTATGGATAAAAATCCACTAAAGTGAATTTATTAAAAGAGTCACAATTGATAAACTACCACTTTAAAATTTATATTTGCTGTCCGGAGTATGTTGGCATCTCTGGATTACCCATGAAAATGTCACTTACCTGCTTCATCCACTTATACCTCTTCATATCTGTTTTATTATTTACTTATACATACCTGCCAACTTTTACGTATTTGGCGTAAAACTTTATTTCTATATTTAAAGTGGTAGTAAAATGCAGTCTTTCTATACATTCCTTGAATTTATGAGCTTAATTTATAATATTTTTGACCAGCACAATTTTTTAAAAAAGAACTAAGTATATATTTATATGTAATACTATCGTGGTAGTCTACATAAGCTTTTTTAAAATATAGCGTATGCTTCTGCCTAAAATTGCAATTTAAATTCCATTTTACTACCTCTGAGAAAAATCATCCTCGAAAGGAATAAAAGTTGGCAGGTATGCTTATAATGCTATTGAAAATCGTTTTAAATCGTGTTTATAAGATCAAGAGTGAACTAACATGTCATAAATTTTACTCTCACTTAAAATATAAAAATAAAATCTTTCCCGGAAACAGGGATAATTATTTGCCCTAGAAATGGTACTGGTATCATTGCAAATAAAACATTTTGGATGGAAATTATATTTTTATCTACCACTTTTTAAAGTTGAAAGTTTTTCTTATTAATTCCCCTCCTTCCAAAGGATGTTCTCTGACCATTATAGTATCTGCTTTGTATCATTGAACGCATGAACTTATCAGTTATGCAATATTTTAAAAAATATAAGAGATGATTAGGATATTCTTATTCTTTTACAACCAAACTAATGTGGTCAACTTTATAATATTGATCTTACCTATTTAAGGTGAGGGGATTATTTCAAATCTAAAATTATCTTTGTTCCGAAAGTTACAGATTTTTTTTTCAAAATAGTATTTTTAATTAAGTTTATTTTTTATTTCAATGTAAAAATTTATAAAGAAGGAATAAGTTTATAGACATACATATACACTAGTCTGGTCACTTAAAAATAACACTTGAGGCAAAACGCATATGACCCTATAGTATTGCATCATAAACTGTAATGCATTATCGCCTTCTTCCCTTTTCCCTACGTAGCAGAGAAGTGGGGACTACCTACTATTCACTCGAGTGAATTTTAAGTATTCCTGGTTAAGTATACATTACTAAAATACATGAAAAACGTAGCTTGTAGAAAGAAACCGATTTCGGGTTTGAAATTAGTGACGTAACAATATTTAAGATACGTTCAGAAATCTTACTCAACAGAAGAAAAAAAAATCGTTCCCCCGTATAATTGATTTATGCACTACAACTGGCAAATCATTCAAATTTTCATGATAATACCTGATTACGAGGTGATGATGTTTTTAATGATGGAAATAAACAAGTTTAGTTAATGTTTTCAGGTTTTCATCATCACATGGGAAAAACTTCCATGAAGAATGAAATAAAAATACAAATAAACAATTAAAGTTTGCAGCAATGACAATAACAATATTTAAATAATTTACTTATTGAAGGCTTCATTAACACTTTTACTTTTAATAATTTGTTTATTGCATATTTTTTAGATATGGCAACAATTTGATTTTCACTTTTCATAAAAGTGCTTTCCTTTTATAATTAGAAAAACTAATAAATGTTCACCTAAATATTCAAATGCCTTAAATTATATTTCTGTGAAAATTAAATTAATTTTTCTGATTAAGTAATTTGGTAATCAAATAAATAAACAAATGGATAAAAAATGAAATAATTAAGCAATCAAAATAAAAAAAAATAAAGCAGGAATTACAATATATGAATGGAAGCAAATAATAAGCAAAAGAAAAAAAAAATAGATGAAATAATATGCTTATTTTAAAAAGCATTTTATTTATTTATTTATTAACTTATTTATTTATTAACTTATTTATTTATTTATTCATTGTATATTTGAATTTTTAAAAGATGCATAAAAAAATTTAAAACTGTAATATAAAACGTTTCAAATCAATTAATTTTAAATTTAATTCTTTTAAGCAGATAAAAGAAAGAAATGCTTGTAAACTAATGGCCGATAAAATTCAGCATAAAAAATAAGAGAAGATAATATAATGCAATTGTCCATTGAGATTTTATTATTCCTCTTTTTCGTATAATTCCTAAATCTATTATATTTAATATCTGCTTATTTTTCACTATTTGGAGTTATCTTAAATTAGTTTTATGGCAAATCATTGAAATATTTACGAAACAACGGCTTTGTTAGAAAAAAATGCACCTTTTATAAACTTATTCTTTGAAACAAATCTACAAATCATTTAATTCCCGAGAGAATCGCCAATTTGGCGTTCAGCTGTCAAAGCGGTTGGCGAGTAGATTGATGTCAGCAACCCTGCAGTTTCGAGTTCGTGCTCGATGTGATCGGTCGTATGAAGCAGAGCACACTTCGCGAGAAGAAACGCGTTTAGCGAGGCAAACGCGCATCCTCTTCCCCGCTGTTGTGAACGATCACACGGGGAGCGAGAGAATAACAATTTCGAATGGTTCAACAGGAGAATAGCAGCACAATGGGAGAAGAACGGACTTCCACGTGTGCGGAAAAGAAAAATTATGAAGTCGTGAGTTCATGTCGACACAGACATTCCAGCGTAATTTCTTCATGTTCTGAGGATGCTGAAAGTGAATCGACTTCAGCCGGATATCCTTCGACTCAGGATGAGGAAAGAGATGAAGAGTTTGAGTACGGCCCTGGTATCGTTAGCAAATTGAAAACTCGGTATCTAAGCATTGCCTTAAAGCAAAATCGTGGAACAAATATGAGGAGATCATGCAGTATGGAAAATCTCTTAGACCAGGACAGATCTCCGAAAGTGAATGGTGTCGATTTGCGTTTGGCAGTGAATGGTGTAGGAAATGGTGTTAAAAGCGAGTCAGCTATAGGGAATTTGAAGCGCGCTAAGAGTATGGACACATTGTTGATGGATTTAAATCCCACATCTGTAAAAGAGCTAATGAATGGTGATGACAAAAAGGTACCGAAAATAATACGTAAAGTGGATGGTGGTTTAAATCGTACAGTGCCCATGATTTGCGACGAAGAGTTGCCCAAGCCAGATACCGTGAAGACCTACAAGCGGATGTTCGAGCCAGCTGAGTCTAGAAGGGGTTCTCATTGCAGGAGACCTCCTGTTCTGAGAGCTAGTGCAAAGTCTTCAGCTCTGGCAGCGTCGAAGAATAATGGAATCTTGTCAAGTCAGAGTGCCAAAGTTAATGGAACGTCTTTGAAAAATAAACTGAGTGCCAAACAACCGCCAGCAGTGAAAGCTCAATCAAATGTTTCAGCTGTTAATGGCATTAACGGAGTTGCAAAGAAGCCTTGTGTGAAAGATCTCACTAGACCAGCTTACAACGGATGCCATGTCGTGAAAGCCAGTCCCGTTAAACTGATTAGTAGTCCACTAGAGAATAAGAACATGGAGAAAGAACTAAATAATAAAAACCTTCTTCTTAATATTAGGGATATTCACGTACCCTCAAAGCCAGATGTAATCTGCAATGGTAGTTTAAAACTTAAAGATAATTCTAAAATTATACCGGATAAAATAACAAATAGCATAAAAGAAAGCAATGGCATAATTAATTCTAAACCTAAGGTACCCCCCAATAAACCATCTCTTAAGCCACCCAAAATACTTCCTAAAGTACATTTAGAAAATGGCGTCAAGGAATTGCCATCAAAAATCAAACCAAGTTCAGTAAATGGATACCTTAAAGCGCCAGAACCAATAAAGAAGGAGAGCAATCCTATTCAGGAGTCAAAAATAAAAGAAGAGAAACAGCCACTCGCTGAAAACAAAATCGTTGAAGAATACAAGCCTCCTGAAGTCTCAAAAATAAAGAATGGACTCGATTGTAAACAAACAAATGGATTTGTTACTGATAAATCTCCTCCTTCCATTTGTGATATTCCCATATTAGACAAGCCAGTTCAAGAGAAGAAAATTGATGCTGTGCAAGTTACACCTGACAATCAAAAAATAAGTGCGAAAACTGAAACTGTGGATACACCCGTCAAAATTGAACCTAAACCTGTAAAAAAATTAGCCCCCAGCCCACCTTCAACGTCTATGGTGTTTGACTTTCGTGGTAAAGATGTGGTTCCTCACGTAGCTGTGCTACCAACACCGTTTGGATGCAAATCCTTGCATCCCAAAAAGCGGCCAATTTTAATTGATGGCAAAACAGCGCCAAATGGAAATGGCGTTGCAACAGACGATGAGGACGAAGACTTTGTGGATTATAGTGTACCACCCCCCAGTGGAGTAATATTCGAAGGAGAAAATATTAAAATTGGCCGTGGCTCTATACTGTCTACCAGGAATAAAGACGTAAGTAATAAAATTTATTTTGGATTAGAATACATATTTCGTATAAAGTATTTTCAAACTACGTAATAGTTTAATAATAGTATGATATATATATATATATATATATATATATATAAAGATTTCTTAATAAAAGTAGTAAGATAGTTATATAGTCTACCAGAAAAAATCTGCCAAATGGTTAATCATAATAAAATTAAGGATAAGGGAAATTAAAAATAAGTCATCCTAAAAACTGTCTAAAACTCTTTACCTGGAATTTTATAACAAAACATTTAAATCCAAATACACTGAAGAGTTTTTTATTTTATGAATATTTTGTTGTCTGTTCGTAGAAGTACTCTTATTGTTACAACTATTATAATGTTTTTTATTCTAAATGCTCAACTACGTTTTCTTAATTTTGAACGAAGAATGAAAAAAAAAATTAATGATAGCTTTTTTGAGGACTAAAAGAAAAAATTCCTGAAATTATTATCTTTTTACAGTACGTTCAAAAATTTAAAAGAGTAAATGTTATTTTAAAGCTTTTTTTTTTTTAAAAAAAAACTGAAACTTAATAATGTTCAGGTTTGAATTGCAGTTGTAATATGTAACGATTTTTCTTTCCTTTCTTACAATTACGAGTAAAAACAAGTTTGATTAATTTTTAAAATTTTTCAGAATTTTAATTTGATGAGAATGTTGTTCTCTTAAAATATTTAAAACATTTTATAGCAATAACTATCTTACAACAACGTTTAAATTTCAATTTTATACTGATAATAAGTTTAAGTCTTTTTTTCTTCTTCTTTTTGTTATAAATATTACTTCAACATTCAGAGATTTGTTACGCAAGAATAAAAAATGTAAAAACGAGCATATTGAAAAAAATAAAAAATAAATGAAGCAACTTATGATAGGATTTGCAAACAAAAGTTTATTAAAGTAACGAATTTAGTTTCCTTTTTACTGTCACTTTCTAAAAAATTTAAGGTCGGCGGGTATCTTTATTTATTCTTTTGATATTATGTTCAAATAATTTACGCGAGGTTCTATAATACGTATTTCGAAGCAAATGCTTTGATGACAAGAGGTAAAAAGGTACATATACTTTCTCTTTAATTTGCTTCCTTTTTCGTTTTTGCTTACTTTTTCAGTCCAACATAGTTTTTAGCATAACTTACTTCATAACATGATCTTGAACTATTTTACCATTATTTTGGCACAGTATAGCCGCATCCCGTTCTTGTGGTAATAATATCTGCATTTAATTTAATCCATATTATTTAAAATAAATGATATCTTAATCTTGATCTGAAATCAAAAATCTCCGATTTTGCACGGTAATAAATTTCCCTTAAGGTAGCTTAATCGATTATTCATATTATCGATATTTTCACAATTTCAATGTAATATAAATAGTTGGAGAGTAACGCTTAAAATGACAATATAAAATGTTTTAATCGTTAAAATACTAGTCCCATAATCAACTGCATTAATGGCTTAGTTTTATTATAATCGACACAATTTTTTTCATTTTCCGAGAAAAACGATATAATTTCGGCTGCCACAGCTGTTAACCGTCTTAATGCTAATGCATACCTGCCAACTTTTACGCATTTGGCGTAAAATTTTATTTTTATATTTAAAGTGGTAGTAAATATATACTATGTTTTCTTTTATAAATAAAATTCTTAAATGATTTTCATCACCACTATTCCTAGAAAAATTAAGCATATATATTAATATGTGTCACTATCATGGTAGGCAAATTAAGCTTTCTCAAATACAACGTATTTTTTTGATTAAAATTAAAATTTTTATTCTATTTTAATACCACTGGGAAAAATCATAATGGAAGGGATTAAAAGTTGGCAGGTATGGTAGTGTGTTTCTGTTTCGGAACATGTCTCTTTTTCAAAATGACAAAAACTGGTAACCCTATTCTTACATTATCAGTATTAATATTGAAATAGCATGATTCCTATCTTCTAAATTATTTTAAAAATACTGAAATCATTATTGAGCTGGAAATGATTCCATTGCTGTATTTTTAAACCAAATTGGTTGGTAATTGGAAGAAATATTTAATCACATATAAACTTTCATATTTTTTTTATAAAGCTGGTCATTTATTATCATAAAATACGAGCCCGGTGAGTTAACGGTTAATACGTAAACCCCAGAGATGCCAGCTTGCCTCGGACAGCAAATATATATTTTAAAGTGGTAGTTTATCAGTTGGCATTTCTGTAACCTACAGCCCCTGAATTAGATAAGCCGACTTATCATTTATTGTTGGAGCAAAGAGCTAACATAGGCACAGCGAATAAATATTTTCAAGTGGTAGTTTATTAATTGTAATTCTTGGTTTAATAAGTTCGATTTAGGAGATTTTAATCCACCACTTTTTCTAAACAATGCGTAGGCTTATATAATTCATCACTTTATGGTACTTATTACATGCTTTACATTTTAAAAAGCAAGCAAATATTGTCACTTATTTGCAAAATTTACTTTGTAGTTATTTACCGTTTTTTAAATTATTTTGGAGTGTCCAGAGCAGTTGGCATCTCTGTAATAACATAAGCACAATACTAACATAACGTTAACTAGCGAACTTGTTTGCTCCAATATTGCTTGATAGGTCAGCTCTGATAGTATAGGAGCCTTATTGTAACCCATTCCATTATTGCCTAATCATAGAAAGTAGTCTAAATATAACTAATCGTAATATATGGTCTTCATCGGACTTCATTCAATAGTAATAGTCATACCCTCCAACTTATGAGGATTTTGAAAATAATTCTTTCTAGTGGTAGCGAACCAAAGTAGAAATTTTTAAAGCAAATGGATCTCTCATAAAACTTTTATCAGAACTTAAGAATCTAGCCATATGGCATGAACTTTTATAAGTAATAGTGGACAAGTTACGCTAAAATTAATTTTTTTAAAATATTAAGACATTAATTTTGCTACCGTCTGAAAAGAAGATTTCTGAAACTACGGAAATTCCGTAGCAGTTGGAGGCTATGGAACTTACGTTTAACTATCAGGAGCTTTTTTTAAGGTACCGCTTTAACATTCAGAGGTCTGAAAAGGTAAATTTCTGTATCGATTACAAAATTTGGCTGAATTAGTGGATATTTCTCTATGTTCCCGACAGACTCGAAGCACTGTGATCCGACTACAGATGCAAGCATGAAAACTTCTCTTATTAAAATATATATGATAGACAAAATTATCTTGTTTGTGCAAATCAAATCCCGAAAATGAGAGACTTCTGCAGCCACTGTTTTTCTTTGTTTTTAAAAAAAAATTCTTTTTAAAAATAACGCTTGGCTTATATGGTCTAAATTGAACTTAAAACCTGAAAAGTATATATTAGTAGCAAAAGTTTTTCATTCAGAGTAAACTTCAGATATTTCTCCCCACCATAATACTTGAACAATTTAAAATGTAATTTGTACCAATAACGAAATATTCGTGCAAGTTTTAAGAATGAAATAATAATGAAAACCAAAGGGCAAGAATCTCGTGTAGATGCTACGGAAAATCCAAAACTGTTGAAGGGCAAGGATTTTAGATAACCATAATTTTTTAATTTAAGTATCTAACAGAAGAAAATCTCCATTTATTTAAACGCTATTATCCTATCATTTAATACACGGGCAGTCTCGTTCGCCCAGATACATTTTGATGATGATGACAATTAACCCGTGTGTTAGCCTTTTAAAAAGTTCACAAATTTTACCGAAAATCTACCGTTTTTGAATGTATTTTATGTATCCGGTGCAGTTGGCATCTCCGTGCATATTGCTAAACATTTTACATGTATGCCAACTTGCTCCGGACTGCAAAAAAATATTTTAAAGTGGTAGTTTATCAATTGTGAATCTTGGTTTAATAAATTCAATGGAGTAGATTTTTATCGGCCACTATTTTTAATTAATTCGTAGAGTTATATAATTCACCACTTTTAGAGATGCCAACTTCATAAAAGCAACTCCATTGCCTGCTTACCTCATTGCTCAACCAAAACTGTTCAAAAATTCCAGATGAATGGGATAGGGGCCGCTTCGCGGCCCAGGTGCCCAGTAAAATCTAAACACTAGGACTAGAGATGCCAACTTGCTCCGAACAGCAAATATGTATTTCAAAGTGGTAGTTTATTTAATGTGATTCTTGGTTTAATAAATTCAATTAAGTAGATTTTTATCTACCACTATTTCTAAGTAATTCGAAGGCTTATATAATTTACCGCTTTATAGCAATTATATTCCTGCCAACTCTTCCGGATTTTCCGGAAGATTTTATTTTCATATTTAAAGTGGTAGCAATACTCAGGTTATTCCAATCAACTTTCTGAACTTTAATGATAATTATAAATGAGTTTGACCACCACTACACATAAATGATTATAATAAATATATGAAAGCATAATAATCCATGCGCAAGCGAATTTCAACGGGATCAAAACATAAATATATTTATGAGTCAGATTGTTTTTCGTTTATTGTTTTACAACCACTCTGAAAATCCATTCTCGGAAAGAGAGAAAGTTGGCAGGTATGCATTTATGTCATGCTATACCTTTTAAAAAGCAAGCAAAAATAGTCAAATATTTGCTTTGTAGCCTTGTAGTTATTTACCGTTTTTTTAAAATTATTTTGGCTTGTGCGGAGCAGTTGTTATACCTTTTAAAAAGCAAGCAAAAATGGTCTAATATTTGCAAAATTATGTGGTAGTTATATTAACTGTTCTTTTAATTATTTAGGCGTATCCGGAGCAGTTACATACCCTCCAACTGCTACGGAATTTCGGTAGTTTCAGAAATCTTCTTTTCAGACGGTAGCAAAACTAATGTCTTAATATTTAAAAAAAAATTAATTTTAGCGTAACTTGTCCACTATTACTTATAAAAGTGCAGGCCAAATAGCTATATTCTTTAGTTCTGATAAAAGTTTTATGAGAGATCCATTTGCGTTAAAAATTTCTACTTTGGTTCGCTACCACTGGAAATAATTATTTTCAAAATGCTCATAAGTTGGAGGGTATGCAGTTAGCCTCTTTGATTTAATTACAGAGAATTAAGATACCGCATTCCTTCAAGCAATAATATATGATATTATTGCTTTCAAGCAATAATATATGATATTATTGCTTGAAGGAATGCGGTATCTTAATTCAATATGATTTAGATTTAAAATATATTGTGGTACAGTAATTGAAAGGAATTTGTAGTCAAATAAAATAATTCTACAAATTAGATAAAAACATAAGTTATTATTCTCTATTTTAATTTGTCTCAGAACATTGCCCCAAATCTGCAATACTCTAAATATAAAACTTCGCCAAATTTCAAGACATGGTTTAAAATCGCAGTTTAACATTTTTTCCCCCTTTAGTCTGCCAGCAATCTTTGCGGCTTACATTTCTTTTCCTTTTTCTTCTTTTTATGTCTTTATAAATTTTAACACGTTATCTCGTAAAATAATTTTCGAAAAGATAAGTTAAAGATAAAAAGTAAAACCCACACAAAACCGACATGGATAGACAGCTGTCATTGTTAAATAAGATAACGTCGATTCAAGTTGAAATAACATTGATGTTAGAACATCAAATGTAAATATATGAATGAATTTTTTAAAAAAAGAAGATAAAATTGGTGGGAATAGTATTAAAATGCTAATACTAAATAATTTATTTTTCTTAATCAAACGCAGTGATTTCTATCCTAAAAGCCGTTTAATATGTTGATGATGAACAATTGGGGTACAAAACTAAGTAATAAAAAAATTAATTTCATAATTAATTTGGTCAGAGTAAAAATTAATTGGAGGAAAATTTATGCAAAAAAATACTGCATCGCTATTAGCACCCTTAATTCAGGGTTGCAGAAGTCGGAAAAGCTAAATAACTTGTGACAATTGTTTAATGAGGTTATCTTAAATTTTGAAGGCTTTTTCGCGTAAATTTTAGTAATTCCGTTTGCCAGTTATAACACTGATATTTAACATATATATTTTGAAACGAACAATAGTTAGTAAAATGAATCAAAATATTTCTACCCAACTTACCACAAACAATAAAGAAATTGTTAGATTATGAATTAACACCTGGTTAGCTCTACTGATTTAAAAACCTCACCTATCCTACTCGTGTATATCATCCTTATAAAGGAATGATTCTTCTTATGAGAAAAGTAAAAGTGGTAGAATAAATGTTTCATTTATGAGATTTTATTTTGCTGCAGCAAACTTATTCTGACTATCATAAAATTTTAACAGGTTTAAGGGGTTTCAATTATCGACTCTGACAACCAATCAAAAGCTGCCTCACATACCTGCCAACTTTCACTCCTTCCGAGAATGGATTTTCAGAGTGGTTGTAAAACAATAACCGAAAATCAATCTGATTCAAAAATATATTTATATTTTGATCCCGTTGACATTTGCTTGCGTAAAGATTATTATGCTTTCATATACTTATTGTAATTATTTATATGTAGTGGTGGTTAGACTCATCTATAATTATCATTATAATTCAAAAAGTTAATTGGAATAACCTGAGTATTGCTACCACTTTAAATATGAAAATAAAATCTTCCGGAAAATCCGTAGAGTTGGCAGGTATGGCCTCATGCTATAACCTTAGACATTGTGTTTTATATACTTGTCAATTGGTATTTAATATTTATAGTGGTAGTTACGTCACACTATAAATAGTTATATTTGGATCATACATATGTGATAGGTGACTGAAAGGAATACTAATTTGTTATAGACAAATATGTACTGCCACTTTTTCAGATAGGAGTTTTTCATACACATATACTTGCTAACTCTTCCGGATTTTCCGAAAGATTTTATTTTTATATTTAAAGTGGTAGCAACACTCATGTTATTGCAATTAACTTTTTGAATTATAGTGATAATTATAAATGAGTTTGACCACCACTACATATAAATAATTACAATAAATATATAAAAGCATAATAATACTTGTCCAAGCAAATTTCAAAGGGATCAAAACATAAATATATTTTAGAGTCAGATTGTTTTTCGTTAATTGTATTACAACCACTCTGAAAATCCATTCTCGGAAAGAATGAAAGTTGGCAGGTATGCACATATATATTTGTCTATTTAAAATTTTTCTGAAAATAGATTTTGCTAATGGTTGTAAAACATTTCCCGAATTACAAACTTACTTAAAATCATATTTATTCTTTGACCAGGTTGAAGCATGTTTTTGTTGGGGTTTTCCCCATTTATGAATTACTTATTATTATTTGATACATTTCTTGTAATTATTTCGATGTAGTGGTGATCAAACTCATTTATAATTATTATTATAATTCAAAAAGTTTATTGGAATAATATGAGTTTCGCTACCACTTTAAATATACAAATAAAATTTTCCGAGAAAACCAGAAAAGTTGGCATACATATATATTAAAAGCCTGGGCTTAAATGGGTTAAGAAATCATGTCATTGTCATTTTCTTTTTAAATTTAAATCTTTGCTAGAAGACAAATAAGTGCTATAATTTTTTTGAATGTAAGTTTGATTAAAAACCCGAAAGAAGAGAATAAGTGTGGAACGCGGAAGAGTGTAGTGTGCAGCTGTGGCGCCATTTCGCATGGAAAAGGATGTGTTACGCCTTTCATTTATAACTTGTTAATACAGAAATCAATGAAACAATGCAATTTGAACTAATACTTGGGTTTTGTTTGAACCTTGGGAATTTACTACGTAAATATCGGAATAGCGGCTTTTAACTTCGAATTCATACACTATTTGCTTATAGTTGCGTAGTTGCCAACATTTGCTGTCTGCGAGAGAGATTTTTCCTTAGGTGTAGTTTTTACATGAGTCAGCATTTTAACGATCTATTCATTTCTAATAAGAGTATATCATAATAATTTAAAAATTTAGTTATAAAAAGTCATTCAGCTTATTTTATAAAATTAATTTGAATTTTATTTGTGGTAAGTATGTCTACTACCATCCGGTGTAATAAATAAAGTAAAAAACTTGTTGCTTTCTATTTCTTTTTATTTATCAAATCTATTTTATGAATGCTACAAACTGCATACAAAAGGAAACATATTTTACAACTTTTGATACATTTCCTAAAAAATTGGCATATTATCACCAATTTTATTCAAACGTCTTCACCAGAGTTGAAGTAAATAAAGAATGTATATGAAATTAAAAGTGGGGAAAAAATGGTTATTATACATACTACGGCCATTGAAAGAGTAAAATTGGCAGTTTCAACAGTCTGGATCTCTTTTAATTTTACAAGTTCTTAAAATCAAACTTATACTATCAAATATAAAAAAAAAATGTCTACCACTTTAAATATAAAATCTCTTTTAATTTTTTGCACTCTGCGCACTTTAACCCTGGGGACGGGTGATTCAGAAAAGCACTAGTACAAAATCTGAATCAAGTTGTAATTCAATAAAAAACGGTAACTTAAATGTAGTCGTTGCTAATTTGACAGACTTACTTTGTTTTTACTGTAATTATTGTTAGTTTAATCATATATACAATCAATTTTAATTCAAAGTATAACTAAATAATTTTTTTTTTGAACAAAGTATTGGTGAATTAAATAAATCAAACAATTATAACTCCGCCCACACATAAACTGCTAAAGAACTACTTTGGTTACCAGTTTTATCTTTTTATTCTGATTGATACGGTTTTATGCTGGCACGTATTTGTGACAGTCGGCGTGAAAGGGTTAAAATAAGATTCAAATTAACGAAAACGCTAATTATTTGTTATTTTCGTAGCGACGCATCCTTATCCAGAATACAAAATACTTAACTTTTTTATCACTCCATTTCGCATTCGAGTTGTCAAAAATTGCCACCTTAAAGTTTCAATTTCGAGATAGATGGGAGAAGGGTCGTAATCAGCCTTAGATGCCCAGATAAATTTTGATCATGATGATAATCATAAATTAAATGTCGAAATATCAAGATACTTAGGTTATAAGATACTATTGAGATATTATACTTAAAACTTTTTTGTGTTTTATTTCGAAGTGGGGACTTTTATTGTTACTTTAAAAATATCAATTCAAAAAGGTTTAAATGTTGAAAATTAGGCGTTAATGAAATTTTTAGTCACAAATATAATGCTGAAACTGTTATTTTTTACGGAATAATTTGAATTTTAGGAAACTTTTTTCCTAGTGGTAGCAATTGTAATTTGTTAATATTTTAATAAATTAGATTTATTAGAAATTTTTCCATCTCTTCTTAGAAATAGTTTAAATAGATATACAAAAAGTAAGATCAGTAAGCCATGTTAATAAGCTCTGATAAAAGTCTTACGAAAATTCCATTTATTCGAAGAAATTTCTTCTCTGGTAAACTACCGCTAGAAAAATAATTTTCAAAAATAGTTAATCATTAATAAATTCGAATATGAGAAATTTGGCCACCGCTTTTTAAAAATAGTTTTAATAGGTATATTCATAAGTTCTCATAAAGTTTTATGAAAATTGTATTTATTGTAATAAATTTCTTCTCTGGTACACTACCGCTTGAAAAATAATTTTCAAATATTCTTAATTAGTTATTATTTACACGCGAATTTCGTGAATCGTATGAATGAATTAATTTTAAAAGAAATTTGTCTACCTCTTCTTAAAAATAGTATGAATATATTAAATGTTAGATCATGTTCAATGTATTAAATGTAATCATGTTCATAAGCTCTGATGAAAGTCTTATAAAAATACTACTTACTTCAATAAATTTCTTCTCTGCTACACTACTGCTTGAAAATTTTTTAATTGTTAATATTATAATAAATTGTAATATTGTAAAGAATTAAAAGAAATTTGCCCAACCGTTTCTAGATACAGTTTAAATTGGTATTTTAATTATAAGATCAATCATCCATGTTTATAAAGTCTGACAAAAATTTTATGCTAATTCTATTTATTTCAATAAATTCCTTCTCTGATACACTACTGCTGGAAAAATAATTTTCAAAAATATCTAATGTTTAGAACAAAATTCAAAATTATTTCGCCAATAATGTTAAAAAATAAATACAGATTTACAAATATTTCAAACCAGTCTAGTCGATAATCCAACCGATCTTGATATTTGATTCAAACATAGTTAAAAGTAGAGAGAAAAAAAAATTCGGCCAGACGTAACGAAATAAACCTTGGAATAATTTTCCAACCTCGCCTGGAATGTGCCTGCCAAGAAGAAGGTTACGTTGCTGAATAATGTTTATTTTTCGTTTTTCATTGTATATTTCTTTTGTTTCGTAGAATGTCATGAATGTAATTATTCAATTACCATACGAACTTTTAGTTTAAATATGGAAATCGGTCTTTATCTTTTCAGATCACGGGAGTTCACTTTACGAACCTATCATTATTTATGCAATCAACTGTAAACAAATAAATCAAGATGTTTCCTAATATAATATCAGACATATTAACTTTAATTTCTTTAAGTTTAAGTATTTTGCACTGTTCTATATATTTTGAGCACATTGATTTACGTAACTTAAATGCGAAATTTGCGATGGCAATTTTATTTACTTTTATTATAGTTTTTCCAAAGTTGCAGAATATTCTTAGTTTGTAGTTTTATTTTTAACCTAATTTTACTTAATTTTTAATGCATAAAACTATTGTTGATTGTTATGTTATTCGTTGTACGTGTTGTGTTATGTTATTTTAATTATTGATTAAAGCTTTGAGAAACTGTAAATGTCAAAGGGTAATTAAAATATTTATGACTGCATCTCAAAGGAGGGGTGCGAAGCTCTAGCGACTTAATAGAAAAAAGAAGGATTTTATTTTTACGCTTGAACTATTTATTAGTAGGGGTAAGGCAAAATAACTTTTAATCAAATTTATTAAATCATGATTCAAACATTGAAACGTAACTTTTGCTGATGGAATTTTTGATTTTGCTGTATCATCTGTTTGAATTATAACAAACCTTGTCACACAACACAATTAAGTAACTGAAACAATAAAGGCTATTACCACCTTATATTTTACAAATAGATGCAGTAACAGATGCTACCATGCATTATAAAATAGAAACAGTTGTTGTTCTTTCTAATGAGACTTACTAATACCAGCCAGCTTGCTTAGTGAAACCAAACGAATTTAGGCAGAGGGTGCGTTTCATTATTTTTCAGTGGCGCCATCTATGGCCAAGAATACGACTTCAGCCACACACACGTCACAGTCCGTTTATAGAGTGGACCCATTCATACATCCACAAATAGTAATTTTGACCTGAAACAGAGAACGATCAATCTTCAATTCAGTACCCCCAACGGTTGTTATGGCAACATATGTTGGTTTGCTATGGTTTGATTTGTTATGGCAATATAGAGGATTTGTGACCCGACGGATTTAACATTAGATCTACATAACGGGGAGTCTTTTGCCAGAGGGGATCAAACTCCCGACCTCTTGAACATTTTCTCTTATTTTAAATCTAAAAATAAAATCTTTCAGTAAATCAGTAAATACTCGCCACTCTGTAGTTGAAGTCCGTTTAAACAATAATTTATAAACTAAATTTTGAAAAAAAAATTTTTTTTTTGCGAATCACCATAAGTTATTTATCGTTATTGTTTTTTTTTTAATATTTGTATTGTCATTCGTTATGTTATGTTTATCATACATCTTTAAATTATCTTAATTTGAATGGAGGTTTTCTTGTCGACTAACGAATACAAAAATATCCGTTGAATTTCATGGTTTAGATAACGGATTCCGTCCATTTGCGGTTAAAATTTTAAGTTTAAGGAAAAGAAAATTGTTACCTCCGGTGATAAACCGTTTAAATTAAATCAGTATTTATACAGTTTATCAATTTAGTGTGTCAGTTTCTTATCGCTATCCGTTACAATCCTATTTGTTCGTTATTTTTTATGCAAACAAAACTCTATCGGTGAATCACTTTGAAATCTTGTCAAGTCTCTAAGTCTTGTACTTAATTCAGATGTTTTAGAATGCACGAATGTTGACATTGAATTTATTTCTAACTATGGTATATACCATTCTGATATTTTGAAATTTAAAAAAATTTTTTTTTATAAAAATTAACTTTTACGCCAGTAAATTAAATAAAATTTCTCATTAAAATATGTTTTGCATATATTAGAATATACTCAACCGTTTAAATGCAGGATATACTTTTTGTAATACTTTTAAAATGCTCCTTCAGGAAAAATGCGTTTGAAAAATTTCTCAACCACTTCAGTTTAGATAATAGTAAAATGGCATGTTTCAGACAAGTCACCAAATCTTTGCGGAGATCAAGGAAATTTTTTTTGACCAATATCAAAAACTAGAGATATATTTAATAGTGTAAATTTTGCTACCACTCTAAAATTTTTGGCAGATTCGTGAGAACAGTGCTGATAATTAAGGATAGAATTGTTAAAATTAGTTGGTAGAAATGCATAGGGGGCATTCCATTGACTTAATATAAGCCAATCAACCGAGGTTTGGTCAACGCCTCCTACAACTGGAAGCCTCCACACGGTTTTTTATAGGTAGTCTGATCAGACCACTATGAGGATAACCAGTTTACGAAAGTGCCCTTTAATAGAAAACCTAGTAAAAATAAGAAAGTGGTAGCAAATATATGTCTAAAAGTTTGTTTAATTTATGAATATAATTAGTTTGTCTTATTTACTTGTCTACCTCTACAGATTTAATCCTCAAATATATATGATAAATTCCTCTCAGTCACTTTTAAAATAGAATTTGGTTTCATGCGCTCAAACTGTTCACTTTTTAAATAGTCTGCGCAGACTACTTATAAGAAACCGTGTGGAGGCTTTCTGATGTAGGATGTGATGGTTCGGTGTGGGTTTTGCGCATAAAGGAAAAAAAACAACATTTGGGGGCACAGCAGCAGAAGTTCTTGGAATGGGTCTGCACCCTCCATAGAGTTGTACCAACGCCTCCTATAACTGAAATCCTCCACACGGTTATTTATGGGTAGGCAGATCAGACCACTATGAAGGATATTCACTTTCCGAACGAGTCATTTAATATGAAATCTAGTTAAAATAAGAAAATGGCTGGATTTAAGTACATATGATGCTCTGCTAAATCTGAGTATGCTGCACAGCCTTTAAGTTGTTTTTCTGGTATATCTTCAGGTATACATGTTCGAAGAGGTGGACCTCCTTCTATATATGGTAGTATAACATTGGTAGTCGTAAACTCAGAATCGGGTCAGCTGTTCAACGCCGGTAATAAAATAAAATGCCAATGATGAAAGATATTTGAAAGAAATCATGTTGCAAAATTGGAACATTGACGTTTAAACAGTAAAAATCAGATTTATTAAATCACATATATTAACACGTTCACGCCGGGGTGACCCACCGGTGGGTCACGCTAGAATTTCTCATCTTGGCAGCGCACCGGAGTAAAAACTGGTAACAATAAATTTCACTTTTTAGTTTTTTTCCGAGAATAATAAAAATCCATAACTACCAATTGTTTTTAACGGATGCAACTTTTATATTGAATTGCTTCTTCGTCGTGATAAATATCCTTACAGTGAATTGTTATTGTTGAGAATAGATTAACTCCTCCCTAATATTATCTAATATTGAAATAGTTCTTCTACCAGTATTTTCTTTTTTTCCCGTACCAGTATTTTCACTTTTCCCGGAGTGAACGTGTTAAACAGAAGTTAAATATTAAAATATAAATTTGACTGCTTCCATAAAAAAATCTTGAGACTAAGACGAAAAAATTGGTAACTTCCAGAAAGCAAATCTTTTAGAATTCCTTACAATAAATCCCCCGTAAGTCTGTTTACAATGAATGAATGACGTTCTTTCAAAATGAAGTTTGAAATTTTCATCTCTCACTCAATTCATCACGCTGTAATTACTGAATAAAGTGTTGTCCTATTTTACTTTTCATGTGATTAAAAAAACATCAACATCTTTTTAACAGAGCATAGATGGTTGTATTTAAAAAAAAAAAAGAAGACATTGCTGTGAATTTTTCTTCACTCCCACGCTATAACAAACGTTTATTAAGCTATGAGACGTCAACAGGTACCGTTTTTTTTGAGGATTCACTTCCTTCAAGACGTTTGAACTCTTAACGTTTTTATTCTATCACGACCTGAAGAGGTCAGTGTTTTAAGGAAAGACGACTTCTATTCAAAGTCGATGTTAATGATCGCATTCTGCCTGAAGTTTCGTGTTTACGGAAGAATACGAATTATTATACTTTCATCTGTCACGTGACGGACCTTTTAAAAGGCTGAGTAAACGAGTTGCCTGCTGATGATAATCGATACAGAATTTTAATTTGTACAGTTTGTTGATATGAGTGGGCAATGACATAGCCTCTGGTGTGATTTTTTTATTCTATTTAAATGCTTTTGTTTTTTTCATTGATTAAAGGTTTGGTCGTTTCACCTGTACGGTAACTGAATGAAGGGTAACTCATTAACCCGGTAACATTCCACTTAATGACGTTTATGGTAGTAAGTTGTAATAATTTTCTCCACAAAAAAAAATAATATTAATTTCTTACCCCTTGACATACGAAAACGTCTGGGAAACGTTATTTGTTTCTTATGTTAAAACAATAATTGGCGTGTCACAGACGTCTTCAACACAGAGATGCCAACTTGTCAGGACAGCAAATAAATATTTTAAAGTGGTAGTTTATCAATTGTGATTCTTGGTTTAATAAATTCAATTGGGTTGATTTCTATTCACCACTATTTCTAAATAAGTCGTAGGCTTATATAATTCACCACATTTTAGTACTTGTGCCATGCTGTACCTCTAAAAAGCAAGCAAAAAATAATCAAATATTTGCAAAATTTAGTTTGTAGTTATTTACCGTTTTTTTAAATAATTATTTTGGCGCGTCCGGAGCAGTTAGTGTCTCTGTCAACATTCCGTTGCGAGTTGTTTGCAGTGCAATCAAAGATCATTTATATATCAAGAAATTAATAATTCCACACAATTTCAAGTGTGTTTAATGATAAGTCAAGGGGTTAAATAAGCAAATCCAGGGCTGCCACCTACTAGGCTTTTTGCAAAATATTTTTATGAGTGGTAGACAATTAAAAACTAAAACTTTCCGATTTTTTGGTAATTTTGCTAACATTTTAAAAGCCGCACCACGACACAGCTAGAGCAAAATGGCATTTCATATAAATTTTAGATCGAATTTCCAAGGCAAAGAATACACTATTAGCACGTTGAATGCCATGGGGGTCACCGGTAACCGGTACTGAGTTTGTTCGGCGCGCCACAGGGGTCACCGGTGACCGGCGAAGCCAAGGTTATTAGAAGCACAGAGATGCCAACTGCTCCGGACACGCCAAAATAATTTAAAAAAAGGTAAATAACTACAAACTGAAATTTTCCAAACACTTAATTATTTTGCAAATTTTTTAAATGATTTAACATGATATAATTGTAATAAAGTGGTGAGTATATAAGCCTACGAATTATTTAGAAATAGTGGTGGATGAAAATCTAATAAATTGAATTTATTAAATAAGGAATCACAATTAATAAACTACCACTCGAAAATATTTATTCGCTGTCCGGAGCAAGTTGGCATCTCTGGAAACACGTAATTCGATTAAATTTTTAATTTTTTTTACATTATTATCGTTACTAAAATGGTTTGAAGAAATTAATGCAGTATAGAACACACAAAAATTGTTTTATTTATGTACACAGAGACGCCAACTTGCTCCGGACAACGAATGAATATTTTCAAGTGGTAGTTTATTAAGTGTGATTTCTGGTTTAATAAATTCAATTGAGTAGATTTTTATCCACCATTATTTATAAACAATTTGTAGGCTTACGCAATACACCTTTTTTTCCTGATGTGTCATGCTAAACCTTTTAAAAAACTTGCAAAATCTGTCTAATATTTGTAAATTTAGTTTGCAGTTATTTACCTTTGTAACCAGACGTTGTAACCAAACGGACTAGCGTGGCATTCAACGTGTTAAAACTTAAACTTAACTACCACTATCATAAATTTCCCCCCAAAAGCATAGAAAGATAGTAGCCCTGTATATATTGATAGTGAAATAGACATTCGTGTGAGCAAAATATATTAATAATTACATTTAGATTTGAATGCATGCGTTTGCAATATTTTTTAAAACTAGAGTGAGTGGAGGTCAGATTATAAATTATCAATAGATAAATTTACTATTTTTTCCCCAAAAATGTACTTTCTACACTCCGTAATGCAACGACATTTCCAATTTCCTTTCATGTTACACTATAATCAACTTCATATTTCATGTGAAGCATGCAAAATACGAAATAATGATTGGTTGATGATTGATTGTTGACTCACGGGATCAAACATGTGTTTCATCTAAAGTTACATTTCCTGTTAAGCAATTTAAGCAATCCTGTTAAGCAATGTTAATGAGGTTCGATTGTAATACTACTATTATGACTGAAATTAATCAAGAAATGAAATTTATTTTTGAAAAGTAAACACCTACAATATGTTTTTAACATAACTTCATTGTGTTTGACGCTTAACGTTTGTTAGTTAAAAGGTTCATAATTTTTTTAATAATTCTTATTTTAGTCCACACTTATTTTAGTAGTTATTTGAAGTAACCACATTGTTTATGGAGTTAATTAAAATTTAGTTATAAATAATCAAATTTCAAATATCGTTATAGTTGTAATTTGAAATTTAATTGTTTTGAGATACCAAAAATGGGTAACGCTTTATTAATTAATTATTAGTTAATTTAACTTTCAGGTGTCATTTTCTTAGTTATTTAAATATATTATAGAACGGTTTAAAACGATTTTCAACACTGTGGTTTTCAGCGTAGCTTTGTAACACGGAACTTCGTCTCAGGAAATCCCCTCAGCGGAAATCCGCTCTTCCTCTTTTTTTTTCTAACTAAATACCAAATGCGTTTTTTTATTCTATATTTTTTTCGTCAACCTTATTTTCGATAAAAAATATTTTTTATACGCTTTTGGAAGTATGAGATTGATAGGTTGTAATTAATATATTTTAAATTTCCTTCACTTTATCCTATTGGAATTGGTTGAATAAAATATTTAGTATAGAATGGTGAAGAATGGCCAGTAAATTTATTCACATTTGTCTGTTATACTTGCTTTAAAATCAGTTTCTTTAACAAAATAATTAATATTTTAGAATTTCAAAATTAATCTTTTCGATCAAAATATTATTAACAGTAATTAAAATGAGCAATTTTATGTAACATATATTTTTTAAGTTTACTATATTTTCATACCTGCCAACTTTCACTTTTTCCGAGAATGAATTTTCAGAGTGGTTGTAAAACAATAAACGAAAAACAATCGTACTCAATAATATATTTATATTTTGATCCCGTTGAAATTCGCTTGCGCAAGAATTATTATGCTTTCATATATTTATTGTAATTATTCATATTCAGTGGTGGTCAAACTCATTTATAATTTTCATTATAATTCAAAAAATTAATTGGAATAACCTGAGTATTACTACCACTTTAAATATGAAAATAAAACCTTCCGGAAAATCTGGAAGAGTTGGCAGGTATGGTTTTTTAGTTTTTGTTTTTGCTTCAAATTTGAGGAATATCAGATGTAACTCATAGTGGTAGTTACGATCCAAGAATTAAAGTCATAATTATTAATTAAAAGTAAATTGATCTTTAACCACTTTTTAAATTTTTGTCGCTTGCCTTGAGTTACCAATTTGCACCAGACAGCGGAGGAATATTTTCGAGTGGTAGTCTTTTAATGTATGATCTTGGTTCTGTAAATTCGATTTAAAGGGTTTTTATAATTACCACTACTTTTAAATAATTCTAAGTCTCGTTGCCCTGTTGAGCCTCTGTATTAAAGATGGCAAAAGTAACTTAAAATCAGCATGATTTAATAAGCAGTTCTCTACTTTTTCCTACAATATTTTTTTGGAATCAAAGCAATTAGCATATTTGCTTGTGGTATTCCCGAATTGCGAAGATAATTACTTTTTTTTATAAGCTGGAATTTTTTTTAATATTCAAAGTGTTATAATAATTTCTACTTTATTTTAATCTTAGTTACCTGAAGTTGATTTATAATGGTATTAGCTAATGCAAAATAAATATTTAAAATACATATATTAAAGCGCAGACAACCTTCTTTCATAATGTTAAGTGGCTGCAAAGTTTAAATAATTATTGATATTAATTGTAAATTGAATTAATTTATCACTACCATTACAAGAGTGTTATGTTGAAATTGAAGTTCCTACCAACTCTTCCGGATTTTGCGGAAGATTTTATTTTCATATTTAAAGTGGTAGTAATTATATACTATTTTTTTTCTTTTATAAACTTAATTTTTAAATGATTTTGATCACCACTATTCTTACAAAAATTAAGCACATATATTAATATGCGTTACTATCATGGTTGTCAACTTAAGTTTTCTCAAATACAACCACTGGGAAAAATGATAATGGACGAGATTAAAAGTTGGCAGGTATGCATGCTTAAAATTATAATTTTATGAAAATTCTCTGGATAATACAGTTAGTGTACGCTTACTTTAAGTTAAAATTTTTAGTTTTTCATTTTTTGCCTTTGTACTTTTAACAAATTTTGTTTAAATTTCTGAACAGATCGTATTTTATTTTATAACTGTCGTTGAACAACCGACCCAATTTTTTTTTTTTTAACACTGATTGTCAGAAATAAGACATGCATGGTATTCTTACAATTATAAATTGTACAAAGTGTGTAAATGTCTCATGATTGTAAGAAACACCTGCTCCAACCAACGGAAGGATTGTGTTACTCGGCTTGAAACGTTTCACTCAAGCTGGAAAAAAAAAGTAGAACATTTGGCGCTTTTTATCTAACTATGATCTTCCTAAATATATTTCGTAATAAATGTAGGACGAATTAAATTATAATGTTTAATTATCTTACAAATTAAATATTTGGCATACCATAGTTAAAAATAAACTAAATAATAATTCTAAATCAAATAATTCTCTAAAAAATAATCTAAATAATATTTATGCATTTAAATTTTAAATCTTTCGCATTCCAATGGCGCCTCTGAGGAACCATCGACACTCAACACCGTAAAAAATTTTTTTTTTTAACTCAATAATTTATACCCACATTATTTTAAGAATTTTAAAAGTTGCTTATAAGTACTGCACTATATATTTTAAAGGATTTAAGTGCTTGCATTAGTTCAAACAACAATTAAGGCTGCCTACTACTGTGCTTTTTGCAAAATAAATTAATGAGTGTTTAATAGTTAAATGTTGAAAGTTTACAGAAGTTTTGGTAATTTTGCCAGCATTTTAAAAGCTTTACCACGATCAAGATAATTTAAAGTGGTTATTTACAATAAGTATTGTGAAAAATAACTTTAAATCAAATTTATAAAAGAAATAGTTGTACATTAATGCGTAAATTTAGCTACCACTAGGAAAAATTTTTCTAAAAAGCGTGGAAAGTTGGCAGGCCAGAGAATTTTAAAGAACTCGTAGTGTAAAAGGTTAAGGCAGACCTGGTAATTTTTTGACAGTCTCCCATTGCATCCCTGGCTAATTTCCTTAATATATATTAATTGATGGCGAAAAGTAAATTAAGTAGTTCAGGTATTCCACATGCGATTATAAAGGTAAAAAGTGATTGAAACTCAATTCACTTTCATTTATTTAATCGTAAATACTACTATGACTTGCATTTCAAATTATTCGTATTTAAAAAAGAGACATACTTTGCATTTACTTTCAGTAGTAAACTGAAAGTATATGGTATAAAAGGTTTGTTAATTTTAATTTCTGAAGTGCAATTTCAGATTTTTCGAAAAAACCATTAATTGTGACACCGCAGGATTCAACGAAATTTTTACTTTTGAAAACTTAAGAGAAGACATAAACCTCAGACCGATGGCAGCTCATTTTTGTAGTGACGTAATTTTAACTAAAATTCAAAATATTTAATTTCCTTTTACTTCAATTGCATTCCAATTACCAGAAAGAACCACCCTAAAGATCAAAATTCAAGACGAATGGGAAAAAGGCCGCTAACGGCCCCAGGCGCCCAGATAAATGTTGATGATGATGATGATGATTTCTGAAGTGCGCAAGAGTTGGTAGATATGATTATGCTACAACTATTTTTTTTTTAAAAGAATCACTTTTTTTATTAAATTTCTGTCACTAGTACAATTAGATAAAAGATCTTTAAAAATGTTCATAAATATAGTTAAAAAAATCTTCACAAGGTCAAGACATCTACAATTGTAAAGATTTTCTTTTTTTCCCAGCTTTGTTCTTGCATTCCTTCTCACATAAAAAAGTGGCGAAATTAATGAGCGTAATGTCTTGATTCCTAAATAATTCTTGAAAAACATATTTAAAAAAAAGAAACCATAGATTATTTCCCACTTTTCTTTTCGAAAAACGAGCAATTTATATTAATTTCCTCATAATCTACTCTACATTCTTAATTTATGATAAATGTGACCGACCTTGTCATATAACCTTGCAGTACTCATTACTCGTTTTTCTAGACTAAGGCAATCACATGTTTTCAGTCATTACATGTTTTGCATATTAAAAATAATACTCGATAATAAATTATTTATCGAAGTTTAACTGGTTCCAAGGTTAATTAAAATAAATTGAAATTATATGTTTGGCCATGTTTGCGGAGCAGGAATTTCGCTCATTATTAAAATGTGTAGTCTATGACGATGCTCATAAATGACATACATAATTCATAACAAAGCCTAGAAATGGAGGAGGTGTTTGCTCGGGGGATAGAGCGTTCGCCTTTCAGTGAGGTGAACCGGGTTCGAATCCCAGCGATACGGGTCTGTACGAACACAGTGCTGACGTAAAATTTCCTTTGAGGAAGATGGATCATGGTTTAGAGTCTTCTTGACGTTAGGCTAACCGTGGAAGGATTTCGAGGTTTTCCTCTCCATGTGACGCAAATGCGGGTTAGTTCCATCAAAGAGCCCTCTAGGAAGGCAAATTTCTCTCAATACTTGATCCAGGAGTTCCCTTGTCTTCTGGATCGGGTTTAGAATTACAAGGCTACGGAGTTAAACGTTAGTAGTCGCAAATTCAAACTTTGATCGACTGTTCTACGACGGTTATAAAAAAAATGAAAGTAAAGTAGAACTGAACGTGGTTTTAACGTAACATCGGTTGAGACATCGGTTTAACAGAACAACGGTTTGAAAGTGGTTTTAAAATTTTAAATAACATCAATTAATATTTCTTGTTTTTATTTCTCTCAAGTAAATTTGCAGATCGAAGCAACACTTTTTATCTAAAAGTGTTGTGAGTTTTGTTTACATCATGTGTTTCTCAGTGCTGTTTCCAGAGAAGTACTTTATAAGTTTTCATTAGATAACAACACAATATTCAGAAACATCTTATCGTCTAGATGGTAATCTCGGAGTTATTCACCTAAGACGGAGTATGAATGGTAGAATATAAAAATATAACTTAGACAAATTAAATGTAGACATATTCTGAAAAAATGAAATATCGATGCTTAAAAGACAATTTCTATAAACTAAAAACTACAACTAAGTTAAAATTAACTCTTAAGTTTTAAATATGGTGTTAAGTTTAAGTTAAATCGAAACGCATAAATATTCGATCAGATTACAGTTGATTTCAAACAAAAAATGACATGAATATTACCAATGTATCTATCAATTTGTGAGTAGATTAATTTAATATTCAACATCCTTTTCCTTTTCATAAATTAATTTTAACATCATATATTCATAAAATAAACATCATATATTCATAAAATGTGAAAGATCACTTTCATTCAATTCCAAAGCAAGAGAATTTTTAAAGAAAACTCCATGTCCTATTCTACATCTTATGCATTTACTACAAATAATAGAGTTAATTTATCATCTTTTAAAACTTTATTTGAATAAATGGATGTTACTATCGCATTCCTCTGTCAGCCATGCTAGTTATTCGATATTGTTGTCGAATGAATAAAATCAGTACTCTCTTGTTTCGGATGGTTGGGCAACCTTTCCTCAACCATGTTGAAGTAGTCTTCAACAAAAAACTTGACCTCACGCATGTGGGGGTGGGCGATGTCCTTTTTGGCTTTTGCTCTTCCGCAAACTGTCCGCTTTCTCTTCTCAATCGAGGATTATTATGCAGGAGTTTCTGGAAAAAGTAGAGCAACACGTAGTGTCGTGGCCTCTCAGCCGAAACGGATTCCATCTCTTCAACTCTGA
The DNA here is from genome assembly GCF_982258835.1 of Parasteatoda tepidariorum. NCBI lineage: Eukaryota > Metazoa > Arthropoda > Arachnida > Araneae > Theridiidae > Parasteatoda > Parasteatoda tepidariorum. The sequence goes on along the minus strand of NC_141758.1, from coordinate 34,447,330 downwards.
TAGAAGGTTGCATTATAATATGTAATGCTGTGAAATGATGAGTGACATTTTTTTTAAATATTTAGTTTGATTAAAAAATTTTATATTTTGAATTCTAATAACCGTTAAATTATTAATCGGGTATAAATTTTTAATGTGTTATCAAGAAGAAAACTATTCTGATATATTCTTACTGTACCGCTTTAAGAGAGGCGCTATACCAAGGAAGGAACTTTTCTTTGCAAATTCTTTGTTGTTATTGTTGACGTATGCCATTAAGGCAGAGGGGGTGCGATTGTTCTTGTTTTCCAGTGGTGCCATCTATGGCCAAAAATTCGACTTCTGCCTCTCCCACACGTCACATCCGTTTATAGGGTTGACCCATTCATACAGCCATTCATTCATCCACAGATCGTAATTTTGACCTAAATCAGAGAACGATCAATCTCCAATTCAGTACCCCCAGAGGTATTGATTTGTCATGGGAACATGGAGGACTTTGAGACTCGACAGATTTAACGTGCATCAGTCACCATTTACTACACGGGGAGCCTTTGGCCGGCAGGGATCGAACCCACGACCACTTGGACATGGGCCTAGTGCCCTACCAACCAGGCTGTCCCGGCCCTCTCTCTCTCTTAACCTCAAATTCTATTCTGAAGCAAATTCTCTTTAACCTCCATAAGTAATTTAAAATTTATAGTATCGGAATATAATCTAATAGGAATGGGAGAGCCGTAGTGGCTTAGAGAAAAGAGTGTCCACCTTCCATTGAGATGAACCGGGTTCGAATCCCAGCGATGGTTCGTCGATTCGAATTCCACACCCGGCTTACGCCGACCACAAAGCTAAAGTAAAATATCCTCAGTGGTAAACGGATTATTGGTTGTCATCAGGCTAACCATGGGAGGTTTTCGTGTTTTTTCCTACTGCAGTTTTACTACTGCGTGGTTTTCCTACTTACTTCGGATTAGTTCTATCAAAAAGTCCTCCAGGAAGGCAAATTTCTTTCAATACTAGACCCAGGAGTTTCCTTGTCTTCTGGATTGGGTTAAAAATTACAAAGATGATTAAAAATTGGGATGAAAACTACGTAAATGATTACTATGTTACTACTGTCGTTATTGCATTTTCAGAAAATTTTTGTCTTTCTGCCATAAGTCAAAAACTATTAGATAAATTGATATGAAATTTTGGGCATTTTTAGAAAATTAATTTAAGAGCATCCTGATATCAAAATTATCATTATTCATTAGTTTTTGAGTTATTCCCCCCAGTAATCTGTATGAAGCATAGCGATAGTGGGTTCGATTCCAGCTGTCACCTTGGAAGCATTTTCATTCTCTTTTTTCTCTTTGAAATATCTTCCGATAAATTGTGCTGATTTTCAATTTCAGAAGTTAACAAGTTATCAAGTCACAATTTGAGTTGAGTTGACAAGCCTGTTCGTTTATGTATTCAAAAACAAATTATTGTTTATTATAAAACTTTAAACTAAAAAAAAAAAATCAATTTTTTGTTAAATAACTATAATATTTCTATTACCTGTTTTATTTTTAATAGTTGTTAAACGATCAATATTTACTTTATTAATAATTTACGACATACAAAACATGTCATCTTAAAGTTTTTCAACTATATGTTTTCTTATAACATATTTCTTTGATGCAATGAACTGAAATTCGATTATTATAATTTGAATTTCTGTATTTATATAGTTTTGTAAGCTCCACGCAAGGGACTGAAAAATAGATTATGTTCCTAAAGCGAAATCTCAAAATTTTTTTAAACTAAATTTGCGCTAATTAATATTTTATATGAGATAATTAAGTTTTAACATACCTATGAATCATTTAGCTAGCTCTAATTTTCAATCATTAAAATGGCTACATTATTAAACTAATTACTTTTTTTTTTAAAAAATGATCAATTTATCTCTTGATTGTTGTTTCGGAAACGAGTTAAATAACAGAAACTGTTTTCTTTTGTTGCATAAATTGAAGATATTATCACTTTTCCATTCGTTAAATGTACTGCAAGTAATTTACTTAATTAAATTCAATTTATTACTTTTTCCTCGTTAAAACACACGGTGGTTCGGTGTATTTAAATTATTTCAAACATATTATAATTACTCTTTCTTTATCTGTGTTAAATGCTTTCATTTCGAAATGGACAAAGTTTTCCAATTTCCTATAACTAGTTATAGCCTTTATCCTTTTTTAAGACAATACCTGATTGCATTTTTGCGTGCTAACAATCTGTATGTTGATTATGTTTTTAAAACAGAATACATTAGGTGAGAAATATTGTATAAAATCAAAAATTTATTCTTGTAAAAAAGAACACATTTAGTTTACGTTTATCAAATGGATACTTTTAATATAAAGTTTATTTATATTTACTAAACGGGTTTTTTAAGTACGAATTTGATTTAAATTTACCTAATATAAATTTTAATATGAAATTTATTTATAATTACCAAATAGTTTTTTATAATAAAAAGTATATTTATAACTACCAAGGTAATTTTAATATAAAATTTATCTGAATTTGTTTCAATATGAAATGTAATTAAATATAGTACATAATTCTTTAATTGCATGAACTGAACTACACAGCAGTTAATTTTTTTAATTAATTTGTTAGCACACTTTTAAATTTAATATTCTAAAAACAGATGCTTTCCCTATCTCTCTCTATCATACCTGCCAACTCTCCCGGATTTTGCGGGAGATTTTATTTTCATATTTAAAGTGGTAGTAAATATATAATATTTTTTCTTTTATAAATTCAATTTTTAAATGATTTTGATCACCACTATTCTTATGAAAATTAAGCTTATATATTAATATGCGTTACAATCATGGTTGTCAACTTAATTTTTTTCAAATACAACGTATTTGTTTGCTTAAAATTGAAGTTTTAATTCCATTTTAATACCACTGGGAAAAATGATAATGGGAGGAATTAAAAGTTGGCAGGTCTGCTCTCTATATATATGTATATACAAAAAGGTCAGATGTGGGTTAGTTCAGTCAAAATGTCCTCCACTATGGTAAATTTTTCCTCATGCTTAATCTAGGAGTTCCCTTGCCTTCTGGATGGGGTTCAAAATTACAAGGCTACGGAATTAAACATTAGTAAACGTAAGCCCTAAATAGAGTTGCCAACTGCTCCGGACACGCCATAATATTTAAAAAAAAAAGCGGTGAATAACTTCAAGACAAATAAGATCCACAGCATGACTTAATTGCTACCAAGTGGTGAATCATATGAGCCTACGAATACTTTAGAAATAGTGGTGGATTAAAATCTGCTAAATTTAATATATTAAACTAAGAATCACAATTGATGAACTACCACTTTAAAATGTATATTTGCTGTCCTGAGCAAGTTGGCATCTCTTTAAGATTGGGCCGGCTGTCCAACGATTGTTATGAAATTAAATTATTAAAAAGTGGTAGCAAAACTACTTCGTTTCCGCTCTGTTTTTCATAGATATTAAATACTCGTGATTACTACAAACATAAATGATTCAGCATATATGTAATAAGAGCTACAATCATTCGTCTTAATTTTTTTTAAAAGTTGATGTTGTAGCTATTGTGAGATGTTTTCTCCTACTTTTATAAAATCTTATCGATTACTTTTTTAAAATTTGAATCTATAATAGCTGTGATACATTTTTTAGACAAGTTGCCTGCGTGCAATGTGTTTAATAACTGGAAAGATGAAGTGATAAGTTTACGAATATTAAATTAGAAATTTTTCTGCTAATTTTGAAAGTTTTCCTGGAACGATAATAGATTATTGAGAGAAAAAAATCTATTTCAACAAAAAAAGTGTGATCCTTTTACCAACTTTTTATTCTTTGGAACTGTGTGAGAGTAGTTTCATAAAACTCTCTTTGTGATAATAGAAGTAATTAATTATATATTTGTTTTAAATTGGTATTTTTAATTTAATAATATCTACAGAGTTAGCAGGCTTTTACTTTTATCTTTCAAATTATGGAGAGAAAATAATCATTTTATTCTCAAATTACACAATTTTTTGTTCTGTTTTGGAACAAAGTAGAAATGTTGTCGATGTTTAATTTTTTTTCTTCTGCTTTTCAACAATAGATAATAAAATAAAATTTAGTAGGATTTTTTTTAATTTTTTATTCTCTCATTTTTTTGACGTTATCGACAATAGAGATCGCTGATAACATGTTTATATAAAATGTATTTTAAGGAAGGTCAAAAACGTATATTGATGTATATTAGATTGTTATGTTCCATGGAAAATGACAATGAAATTTTTGTATTGATGACTTCTGGTAAAACGAACTCAGTTTCAGATTTAGAAATAAAACGGTCGTATTAGCTTTTATATTCCGGGATTTTACTTTCCAGAAAAGAAAAATAACTGGTCGTCTCTTTGTGAGATGTAAGTAACCCGAGTCTATCAAGTCTTTTTCATTGAAACATATATACTTTCAAAGTTTGTAGTTGTGAATATGAGTGAATATAGTAAAAGTAAATACATATTAATTCTTAAACAAAGCTAGAAATAAAACAGTCATACTACCAGCTTTTCTGTTTCGATTGTGTATACTATGTTTTGAGTACCATACTTTAAAAACCAGGTCAGGAATGTGCAAACTTATCCATACCTGCCAACTTTTACGCATTTGGCGTAAAATTTTATTTCTATATTTAAAATGGTAGTAAAATGTATGCACTCTATGTATTCCTTGCATTTATAAACTTAATTTGTAATCTTTTTGACCACCACTATTCTTAAAAAAATTAAGCATATATATTAATGTGTAATACTGTAATGGTATTCCAAAACATGCACCACATCAAATTTCAATAAATTGTTCGATATTGATATAATCCGTGATAATTCGAATTTCAGCCCAATTACCGCCTTTTTATGCTCAGACTGCATACTATCAAAATACTATTAACTTTATCATACAACTCTACTCAAGGGGATCTCCCCAATCCAAAGATGATTTTCCCTTCAACTAAAGATTTGCTTCTTTAAGGACTTGACTTGTTGTTACAACATACTACAACTTCAAAGATATATAGGACCTCCCAGAATACAACAAAACAGAATCGATGAATCGGTTAGTGGCGCTTCGCGCCAAACGCCGAGATAACCCCAATATCCAGCATCCGAGATAACCCCAATATTCAAATATATATAATAAATTTCTCTAAACTACTTTTAGAAAGGAATTTGGATTCCTGCTAACAACATCATACCAGCCAACTTTTTATTCCTTCCATTATGATTTTTCCCAGTGGTACCAAAATAGAATTAAAATTTCAATTTTAAGCATAAAAATACGATGTATTTGAAAAAGCTTAAGCTGTGAACCATTACAGTAGCACATATTAATATATATGCTTAGTTTTTTTAAGAATAGTGGTGATCAGGGGTGAAACCGAGATGGAAAAGAGGAAAGGCTGGTAGTAAAACCATTTCAGTTATAGCTAGTTTTGGGGAGGAGTTTACTTATTCTTTTTTTAAATTTTTCAACAATATCTACTTTATCTTGGAAAAGAAGCAGTTTTATATATATGCCAGAATTATAAAAGAAATCTTAATAGTTACAGATATTCCATTTTTTTCGAAAAAAATGCTGGAATGAAATGTTTTACGTACCAGGTTTTTCTCTTTTCCGTCTTGCTATATAAGGGCTTTCACCCATGGTGGTGATCAAAATCATTTAAAAATAAGTTTATAAAAGAAATAATAGTATATATTTACTACCACCTAAAAATAAAATTTTACGCCAAATGTGTAAAAGTTGGCAGGTATGCAACATGTACACTTTTTAAATAGTCTGCGCAGACTAGTTATAAAAAACCGTGTGGAGGCTTTCTGATCTAGGTGGTAATGGTATTACCCTCCTAGTGTTGTTGCAATTTTGAGTTTTGATCAGTTTTCTCGAAGAAAAATATTCTCACATTTTAATAGCTCTCACTTTAACACTGTAAATTCAAATATTCATATTTTGCAAATAGATATGAACATTCAAAGTTATCAAAATATGCCGATCGGACTGTGAAGTGAACCTCATTAATAGAAAGTTCTTGGGTTTGAACAAGGCATAGATGTTCTTTTATTCTTTGCAAAATTTGCCTCTACCGAAATGAGTGCAAGAATTTAAAATTTTTATATAATACCGCTATATATATAAGAAGTATTCGTACATAACTATTACAATCTTTAAATGTAATTGCGTGCTGTCTCTCCTATTGTGCTATCTGTCCTCTTATACTTGACGAAGGTTTATAAGCCTATTTTGAGCACACAAGCCAGAAAATTTATGTAATTGCAATAACCAATGTAGTTGCAATCCTTAAAAAAGAAAAAAAAATCGAAATTGCTGGTAGTAAAACTAGACCGAAGTTGATCTACTTCCTCTCCGCATTTTGGTTTATCTAAATATTTCATGTAATAGGTAAAGTGACACCATTTCTAAAAGCTTTAAGCATGATTTTTTAAACTGTGTCGGCAGTTTCGCAATGAAACATCTTTTAAAACTCTTTTCAAGGCCGTGGTAAGTATACTCACCACCACGTTTTACAACTTTTAATTTAGGTTTCTATTTTTCAATAACTTCAGTTTTCCTGAAGTGAGTTTGAATAAAATTGGTAACCATTTGTAACTTTTAAAAAACGTATAAAAGTTATAAAATACATAATTCCTTTTGAAGTTTGTAGCATTTAAGGAATTTATTTTATAAATAAAGAAAACTAAAAGTCAGTAAGCTCCTAATAGGTCATGTTAAATATATTTACCACCAAAAAAATTGCCTTTTTATAAACTAAATGAGTTTCTTTTAATATATCAATTACTGTTCTTAAAATAATTTCAATTCCAAAAATACTTTAATTTACCTTTACTAGAAATAAATGGCCCGTTAAAGGGTTAAAACATTTGCTGCTGAAAGAAAGATTGTTTTCATGGATTAGGTATCGAAGTGTTTCCGAATTTTCGTCCAACCTTTATGAAGGTAAAAAATATTTTTATTTTTATATATTTGTGTGTAGTTTTTGAGATAAGATCAAAAAATTATCACCGAATCTTTAATTTAAATTTTAATTAAATAAAAGTAACAATTTTTGGTAACACGGTTAAATGAAAGTTGTTATCCAAAGGTAGTATATATGCATGAAAATACCAATTTCTAAACCACTGAACGATTAAGTGGTATCTTAAAGTAAGAAATACATATCTTCTTGCATTAACTTAAATTTACTACCACTAAAAAAACTTTTCAAGGACGGCGGGAGCCCTGAATATGTATTGCGGCCATAGTATACTATAGGCGAGGTGAGATGTCAATTTTTTCGAGAGCAAATAGAATCTTAAGTACAGGAAAATAATTCTATTAAGATCAATAAACAAATACTGTATGTTTAGATCAAGCTTATCCTTGGGTGCTCATCACCTCAACTGCATCCCTGCATGTATACAATTCAATAATGTATACTGCAGCATAGTTTTTGCAATACATTTTTATTTACACAGGCTAAGAAATCACTTAGATCTTTGACAACAATAATTGCCTTTGATGCATAGCTTGTTACTGTACGTAGTTTCGGACAATAAATTTAAAGGCAACAACGCATAATCATAACTAAATTAGTCCGAATCTCTCTCATAATTTGCAAAGGTGTGAAAACAAATGTGTCAGAGAAATTGGTGAGTCATTGTTGCGCGGAAAAGAATCGGAACTTTTATGGTTGCTCAGACATACATAAACACACAAAAAGACATCTCTTCATCATAACAGCTGCAACTATTCGTGCGAAACATTCATCTTTCGGGCCACTTCACCATTTGCACGAGGTTTCATGTCACTGATTGGGACGAGTTCACTCCAAAAATATACTTTCTGAAGCCCTTTAGGATTGAGAAGCATTAGTATTTCGAATGTCAGATTCCGCGATGCGTTGAAAATATTTTTCCGTCTGCAATAGGAGGTCTAAGAATACACGGGCAGTAAGTGAAGAAAAAGACTGAATCATAACAATATAAAATCATTGGTTACCGCTAGTTTTATAATGAAACTCAGGGTGCAAGTTTTCAGGAAATCAGCTCATTAGGCTCTTCCTGTACACAATTCCGAAAGTATTGTACATGAAGTTTATAAAAGCGAAAATCGAGTATGAAAACTAACCTGCCTACTTATCAGGCTGTTAGCAAAGTATAAGCTGTGCTGTGATATTTGATTTAATATGCTTTTGATTACACCGACTTTTAAATGTTTCAAAGTTAGAGCCGTGGTTCTCATTTTAACATGTTTTAAAGGGTTCACTTTTTCTTTTACTCTTTCCTAAATAAAACACGTCAAACATTTTTCTCTCTCATAATAAAATGTAAAAATAACTCCCAAATAGTCGGAATTTTGTGAAACCTCGAATAATGTACGAATTTCCGAAAATAGTTGAGATTCTGGAATTTAAAAAAATAAAAGATTTAATTTTAAATTCGGAATTTTAAAAAATAAAAGAAAATTAATAAAAGATTTCAAAATATGCGAGTCTTTCGGAAATTTAATGTTTCTAATTTCGATGCTACGAAAAATGTTAGTTTTTTTTCCTCCTTTTTTTTTTTTTTTTTTTTTTTTAAAGATACCAATTTTTTACATTTTTTAAATTAAGTGATTTACTAAAATAATTGTTTCTACACCTGGTGCTACTACAAGGTGGTAGCAAAAGTGAGATATATGTTGATGTTTAAAGCTAGTAATAAATTGTTAATTTAAAGGAAATATATGTATCTTAATATAATATACATAATATCTTAATACAATTTAAGTGATAATAGAAGTAAGAACTATGTGAATATACGGGAGTCTACAAATCTCGTTATTTTTAACCTTTTTTTAAAAATTAAATATTAAATAATTTCTAGCTGCTGGCTCCTAAAGTTTGAGGTAAGGTTCAGGTTTGGTTTAATATATATGCAGTAGGGTGAACCCATAAATTTGGTTTTGTTTAATAGATACGAAATATACTTACATTAAAATATACATAGTTTAATATGTGCATAGGAAAAATAAACAAGCGAATTCTCGCGAGCGGTACACAAAGGTTTCTGATTTCTAACGTATCCGAAACAGGAAAAAAAAAGTGTATATCTTTAATATTCCTCCCCCAAGATCTTTATTTGTTTCATTCAAAACGTCCATTGACCGACATTTCGAACTGAAGCTGAAAAAACAAAGCAGTTGTTGCAGTTACCGTATTCATTGTTTTTGTAGTTCCCAGAACGTGAGGAAGACTTTCACTAATAAAAAAGTAAACAATAAATGAAACGGATCTCGGATAATTAATTACATTCTCTCTGATTTATTTTCAAAGACAATATTTGACTGATTTATTTTCTTTCTTTATTTGAATAAATGTATCATACCCAGTAATGCCTCATAATGTTTTTAGTTTAGATTTATAGTAAATTATGTAAATGTACGGGTATATAACAACTTTCTGTGTAACATCAATCTGGCATTATTAGTTTTAAAATGATTTCTCGAAATATATATGAATTTCTCGAATTTTATAAGAAACACTGGGTTTAAACTTTCAATGTGAATTAGGCACAAAATAATAATTTTACCGAGGAAAATTCCTTTAAACGATAATATCAAATAATGGTTGAATAAATCAGCGATTCCCAGATCGTAACAGCTATGGAACCCTAAAAGGACTTTTTCGGTTGACCTTTTAAATAATAAAGTATATCAAAACAGTAGCAAACATATTAACCAACAATAATTTGAAATTATTTAATAACAGTAAAGGAATTGTTCATAGTTTTGTTTATTAGTAGTCTTCAATTACGTTTTTCATCCGACAGTTGGATTCACAATCCTGATTGAATCGAATTTAGTTTCAAAATTTTTTTTGGTGTGAAATATAAAAGCTGAAAGTGAAATAAATTAGCTAAATTATGGTGTTCATTAAAATGAAAGCATTAAAATGAAATTCAACGCTTATAGCAGTTCATTAAATGAACTGCTATAAGCGTTGAAAATGATTACTACGAAAACATATTTCTTTTTTAACTACTTCTGTTATTTTGATTTGAAAAGAGCGATGGTAAATTCTAATGCAGATAATTCATACCTGCCAACTCTTCCGGAAGATTTTATTTTCATATTTAAAGTGGTAGCAATGCTCAGGTTATTCAATTAACTTTTTGAATTATAATGATAATCATAAATGAGTTTGACCACCACTACATATAAATAATTACAATAAATATATGAAAGCATAATAATCCTTGCGCAAGCGAATTTCAACGGGATCAAAATATAAATACATTTTTGAGTCAGATTGTTTTTCGTTTATTGTTTTAGAACCACTCTGAAAGTCCATTCTCGGAAAGAGTGGAAGTTGGCAGGTATGAGATATTTTTCATGATTTATTCAAGTTATTTTTTGGTAGAAGAATAATAATTTATGAAATAAAATTCTATTTATTTTTTATTGGCAATTTAATTTTATGAGGAGAACAGAAATATTAAATAAATAATAGATTGTTAATCAGATTTACCATTTTATGGCACCCTAGGGTTCCGAAAACACCATTTGGGAACCACTGGTACAAATACAGGGAGACCGCGGGCTACGAAAATTTTAAAAAATGGTAACGAAAATAAAACAAATATCTATATTTTAATTTATGTGTAACTACCACTAAAAACTTTTTTCCAAAGAAAATATATTTCAGAGATGCCATCCACTCCCGATAGACTGGGGAAGTTATAAATGTAGTTTTACGGAATCAGAACTATAAAATGCGGCAGACCTCTTTAACCTTTATTTTAAATCTATCTCATTGTGTGTCAAAAGTGTTACTAGTTAAAAAATAGTTTGGCTACCAGTTTTTATCTTTTTTTACCCTGATTATCGACACCTTGAGGAAGCATATATGACTCGCCCGTCTCGAAGAGGTTAAAACATCCACGGACCACAGGTTGAGAATCATTGGTTTATGTTCAATTTAAGCTACACCCAAAATAAAAAAATATCACTGAAGGTCCGAAAAATTCTCTTAAGGTACTATTGAATGATAGCTGTGAAAATAGTGAGAAATCCGAATGTTTTTTCCCCCGACATTTTCATAAGTATTAATCATAAAAAGGTGTTAACTTCGCGGACCATATAATAACGTCTCACGGACCACAAATTTAAATTCACGGTTTAAACTTACAATTTGAGCTGCGTCGAAATTATAAACTTCACCGAGGAATAATTAAAAAAAAATAATCCTTTTAACTGATTCGTTTGAATGTTAACTATATTTTAAGCACGAAATCCGGATGTTATTTTTCCCCCGTTATTATTATTTTTATGACGAAAGACCATAATTTCGCACCATGTAAAAACATCCCACAAACCACAGGCTTAAAATCACTGTGCTAAAACGTGCAATTTAAGCTTTGCCCAAAATTTAAAAAAAATCACCGACGAAGCGTTTTAAAAAATCCTTTTAGAGGAGGGAGGGGAGCAAATACTCATAAATCATGGCTGTAAAAAAATGTCAGTGGTTTTTTTAGTTCATTATTTTTATTATAATGACGAAAGGTTATTATTTCGAAGTCCGCTAAACGTACTACGGAACACAAGTACTTCTCAGACCACAGATTAAGAATCACTGGGTTAAAAAATGCAATATGATGATGGAAAAAAATGTAATATGATTTAATTGTTATTATTATTTTGTTGAAAACTACTATTTTTGATCCACATAACATCCCATGGACCACTAAGGAATCTGAAAAAATCACTTGGTTACGTGTCCAAAGTGAGCAAAACTCTTCAAAGAATGGCTTAAAAAATATCCTTTTTATCTGATACTATTGAATGATGGTTATAGAAATGTTTTTAATATGCTAATGTTTTTTTCCTACATTATTTTCATAATTATGACCAATGATCATTATTTGGCTTAGCATATTTACACGGCTCGCTCGTCTGTCCAAACGGTAACTACAAACTAAACTTGCAAATAGACCCTGCAAAAAATGACCAATAGAAATCAATAAAAAAAAATGTATTGATCTGTACGGGGAAATGGAACACTGATATCAATAGAGTAGATCAGTACAATGGACTGGTCATGATATATTGATATCAGTAGAGTAGGTCAATACAATGTATTGGTCTATATCAGTAGAATGGACTGATATCAGTAGAGTGTACTGGTCTGTACGGGGAAATGGAACATTGATATCAGTAGAGTGTACTGGTCTGTACGGGGAAATGGAACATTGATATCAGTAGAGTGTACTGGTCTGTACGGGGAAATGGAACATTGATATCAGTAGAGTGTACTGGTCTGTACGGGGAAATGGAACATTGATATCAGTAGAATGGACTGGTCTCTACGGGGAAATGGAACACTGATATCAGTAGAATGGACTGGTCTCTACGGGGAAATGGAACATTGATATCAGTAGAATGAACTGGTCTCTACGGGGAATTGGAACACTGATATCAGTCGAATTTACTGGTCTGTACAAGGAAATGAGACATCATGGTCCCATCAGAAACATGGACTGGTCTAAGTTAGGGAAAACAATATTAATGTAAGCATATTAGATAGGTTTAAACAGGAAAATGCATCATTGTTTATCTTTTTTAATATGCAAGATTTAGCTGAATTGGTCACCTGCTTTGTATGCACCATAGTAAATTTTCTACTAGCTGCAGCCAGCGGAAAATTTAATATAAATTAATAAAATATTACAGGACAGTATAAAAAAATACTTATCTAAAGCATCTAAAAATGTTTTGAATAAAGTTAAACACTGCTTATGTGGAAGGATAAAAGAATTATATTCTAAAAAAACATACTTCTTTATACCTACACTATGCTAGTTTTAAAGTTAACTTTAATTTCCTTTTCATATTTCCAATTTAATTTTAAATATAATTTATTACTAAATTATATTTTATTGTTTAATATAACTATAAAAAGAAACTTAAAATGTGAGTTCAAGAGGGTACCTTATTGGAAAAAATTCCTGGTATAAAAAAAAATCATGCCGGCGTATGAAATACCGGTTCTGGTATGATACTAGATCGGGAATTATACCAGACCCAGCGTTTCATCCGCCGGTATCATACCGAAGCTGGTGTTTCACAAGTTAGCAGGATACTGGCTCCGGTATAATACCTAAATTGTAGTTTCATTATCTAGTATCATGCTAGAGCAAGCATATACTGGTACTAGTGTACTGTGCTCAGCATACTGGAATAGTGTTTTAAAAACCGGTTTATTCTTAAAACAAGCATAGTGTGTTACTACAGTTTGATACACGAACAGCTCTGAATGGAAAATAAAACATTGATACACAATTGGGTAAATAAGTTAAGTCACCTGATTTATACCGAGAAATAAAACACTGACATCAATTAACACTTTATCAAAAGCTATAGCATTATGTTTATAAAAACAAATCAACTTTTTTTAAGCTTCTTTATAGTTAATTAAATTTTTTTTAAACAATAAATTAAAATGTTAGAAAATTATTGTGAATAATATTGGAATCTACAATACTACACAAAATAATGTTTTGGAGCAACATTATAAAAGTACAAATGGATTCTTCAGATTTTATGAAAATGGAATGGGGATTAGTTGGATGTTACTTTATTGATAGCCAAAAACCTGACTAAAATATAGTCAATTTATTGTCATTTCAAGACCCCCCCCCCTCATTGTGTTTGACATAGCATTTTAAGAGTAAAAAGTTTCAATATTTAAGAAAGAAAAAAATGACAGAACAATCTTAAAGTATACCATAAGCTTTAAATCCTTATACACACAAATGATATACCATTTATTTGATTTTTATCTATGCAAAGCTTGTGCTAAGCATTTGTCATCTTACCATATATATTAAACTTGAAATTTGGCAAAACAAAAATGTTATTTTGGGGAAAGTATTGGCGAATGCTGTTTTCGAACAAAAAGAAAAGTTTATCCATTCATTGTTCATTTACTCCTCCCAACTGCAAAATGATTCTTAATTTGTAGTTGCATTTTTATAAAATAATTCAATTTATAATAAATATGCATTTTCCTACTGAAAAAATCAATCATAAAAAATTGTTAAGATTTGCCTTTGGCTTAGAATTTTAAAAACTGGCTAATAATTTTAAATCCTTAGCATGGGTTATGTATATATAGATAGTAATATCATAATTAAAGGTCAGTAATTAAAAAGAGCAAGTAAACAAAGAAAACACAACAACAGCAGTAAAATTATAATGGAAAATCATACTTAATACAATGGGAAATTAACCAGTAAGAATAACCTAAACCAAATTTACAAAATTATAGTTTAAAGTTAAATAAAATTAGCATTATTATGAGAAAATAATAAAACATCATAGTAAAAGGTAATAATATACAGATAAATTTGCTATACAGAGTGAAACGACTTTAAGTTCATTTCAAAGGCTCAAGGAAGAGCTGGTAAGACTTGTGTAATGTAGGTATTTATAAAAAAAGTTCACATGTTTCGCACAGAACTTTTAAATTAAAACATATTTCAAGTTTCGAAAAAACCGAATCACAGACTCTTTTTCAATTTTCACTACTTAACACAGTTAAAAAACTTGCTGGAGGAGGTACATTGGCAAAGCATTGCAGAGGAGGCCTAACCAAATCTTTCCTGCAGCATCCACATCAGGCAGATTCTTTATATTTTAGTCTATCATTCTTACAATGGTGGAGAAGATTTGGCTGTAGGGGAGAGTAAAAACAAGTGGAGGAAATTAACAGCAGTATTTGTGAAGTGATCAGCTTCATTATTTCCAGAAATGTCGCAATAGAAAGTTTGCACTGACCACAGTGCTGACGTAAAATATCCTTTGTGGTAGACGGATCATGACGCCAGACTATCCGTGACATGTTTGCGTGGTTTTCTTCTCCATGTAACCCAAATAAGAGTCTTGTCATGCATTCAGTTCGGCTAGAAAATTTTAAACAGAACTAATCAATGTAAAAGTATTTTATTTGAATAAGTTGTTGAAAGTTTTCATCACAATGTACACATTTTATTACATTAGGAATAGGTTTAGCCATAATAACTTTTAAATTTAATATTATTGATAATTTAATATTATTGAACTAATTTAACACGTTGAATGCCATAGGGGTCACCGGTGACTGGCACTGAGTTTGTTTGTAGCGCCACAGGGGTCACCGATGAACGGCGAAGCCTAGATTATTAGAATAAATTTTTAATGCTCCTAATTTTTTTATATTATTATCATTACTAAGATGGTTGGAAGAAATTAATGCAATACATACTGAAAAAAATCATTTTGGCCAGACGGGCAAGCCGTGTAAAATTAGCATGGCATTCAACATGTTAAAGAAAAGAAAAAAAAAGTTATATCCAGCTAAGATTAAATACATAAGAAAGTGTAAGGATTGTTTCTAACCCATAACAAAAATGAAGTAAACAAAGAAAATTTAAATGCAAATAGAAAAGTAATTATTTATAAAAATAACTACTTATAAAAATAATTATTGTTTATAAAAATATTTAATAATTGAAAATGTTTTTTTGCATTTACTTGAACACAGTCAAGACAGAGTAGCAAAAAAATATCATTTAGTAGTTATACTAATAACATAAATTTAATGTAATTAATAAATTATACTAATAATATAAATTTAGATTACCTAAACATTAAATTGCCTTTCAGAGAGCAAAAAGAAAAAAAAAAATTTCACTGTATATAAAGTTTTTACACATATCTTTACCTTAAAATCTATATATATTCTTTGTAAATATTGTTATCAAGCTTTGCTACATATTTTTTGGCTACAGTTCAGGAAAAGCATTAAAATAACAAAAGAATTTGTGATTAACACTTAAAATATAATGCAAAGTTTAAAAATATTATACACAACTAAATAAATAATTAATTTGATACTAACGGTGATATTAATGGGAATTTATGTAAATAACATGTGAACAAAGTGTTTCTATTTAAGTCTGATTAAGAAACCCAGAAAAAAAAAACATTAAAAATACTTTCTTTTCATGGAATCTGTATACGAGTATATCGTAACCCTAGATATGCATGCACATGCAGTAATAATTCAAGAATAATATACATGTATAGATAACTTATAATATCAATAAAACTCAAGCATACGTTTTAATATTTCTGTAACTAACAAAGATGCAAATAAAAATAAGAAATAAAGAAAAAATTACACTTACTAAAATATTTCTCCCCATAATATGCGTCATTCTTTCCATGACGCTCAATTGTAAACATTGAACGTAAGTCGGAGTAATGTGATTGGCTGGAACTTCAGACTGAGAAACGGAATGAACTGGGGAAAAAGTTTAAAAGGAACATTCTCAAAATTGGGAGTGTAGGCAGCTTGATATGATTTAACGAACGATTAAAACGCATTTAACGAACGACTAAAAGTCAATTCTCGTATTTTGCATGCTCCCCTTTCGTTTCTGAATTAATAACTCCTTTTTGCTTTTATAGATTCAATTGGATTGAATTAACTATGTTTCTACAAAACAAATTTACTTATTTCATTCAAAAAAGTTTATTTTGTTTTATGATCCAAATTTATTTAAAACAAATTTCAAAAAGGGACTGAAATTTATAAATTTATGATGGCGAGGTTAATGTTTGAAGGTAAAAAGTTTGAGATTTTATATGAATTTTTAATTTATGTAAATGTATTTCTTTTGCTACGAAGTTGTTTGAAACCTAAAAAGATTAATTTATTTTGCGAATAGTTCTAGTTTAGTATAAATTCAATAATAATAATAAATCAATAAAAATTAAAAACAACTTATAATAAAATTTAAAGTGGGATTATAATTAATAATATTTTTTTTGTCATCATGACTTGATTAAAATAAATTTTGTAAATTACAAAATAAATAAGTAAATAAATGATAAACTAATAAAAACAAGTTTTATTACTAAATTACTTTTATTATAAAATTACTTTCATTTGAATGACTTTAAGCAGATTTTAAAGTTATTAAGATGTGTAAAAGTTTTACTCAAAAACTTCCTTTCTTCCAAAATAATAATATGATTTTAATAATTTTAAATATGTATTCTTTAATTAGTGCACATAGAAAGTGTACGTTCTCACTACCCTTAATATACATGTTAAGAATCCTTATAAAAATCTAAGAAATTAATGACCGGAAATCAGTACATAATCAAGAAAAAAAAAAATGAAATAATGAAGAATTATTAACAAAGTAATCTAATTTTAAAAGGTCGTAACCTGTTAGATTTCCGGAAAAATATGTATTGTAAGCAAACGTATGTAAAGCAATTCTATAGGCACCTGTTGATGTATTCATGAAAACAAATATAGACTAATAAAATACCTATTGATCAATAATTGCTAAGTTTTACTGGTGTCAATAAAAATCTGTAGATATCAGTTCATACATTGATAAAACAAGTAGAATACCTAACTGATCAACATCTATTGATACAAGTACCCTACTGATGTCAGTAGTCATCAGTTGAAGTGTGAAATACTGACAAGTATATACCAATAGAATACCTACTGATCAATATCCATTGATACCAATACACTGCTGATATCAGTTGAAATGTCAATGGGAACAAGTACAGACCAGTAGAATTCTATTGATCAATATCTATTGATACCAGTACACTACTGATATCAGTTGAAATGTCAATAGGAACAAGTACAGACCAATAGAATACCCTACTGTTCAACATCTATTGATGCCAATACACTACTGATATCAGTTGACATCAGTTGAAATATCAATAGAAACAAGTACAGACCAATAGAATTCTATTGATATCAATGAATGTTTTTATTGGTTTCTATTGGTCATTTTTTGTAGGGGACAGATTTCGCTAATTTTCAAAAGGTTTCGCATATAATAACTGAAAAAGTTGTGAATTTGTAAGCCTAAGAATTCTTTAAAAATAGTGGTGGATAAAAATCTACTAAATTGAATTTATTAAATCAAGATTCACATTTAATAAACTACCACTTGAGAATATTCATTCGCTGTCCGGAGCAAGTTGGCATCCCTGTGTATATAGATAAAATTATTTTTGTGTGTTCTATCTTGCATTAATTTCCTCAAACAATTTTAGTAACGATAATAATATTAAAAAAATTAAAAATTTACTTGAATTATGTGTTTTTAATAAGCTTGGCTTCGCCGGTCACCGGTAACCCCCCCCCCCAGTGGCGCTACGAACAAACTCAGTGCAGGGCAACAGTGACCCCCATGGCATCCAACGTGTTAAAACGTACCACTGACGATAAGTGGACAGCAGATCATTAGTAGAGAGTCACTGGGTTAAAGCGAATAATGTAAGCTACGTCCAAAATAAAAGATTCACAGTGGAATAGTTTAGCAAGACGCCTTTCAACTGATACTACTGAATGATAGCTGTATAAATACTGAGAAATCTGAATGTTATTTTCCTACTTCATTATTTTTATTATGATGATGAAAGGCTGCAATTTCGCGGACTTCATAAAGACCTAACTCAGGCAACAAGTAGTCTGCAGGCCACAGGTTTAAAAAGAACACTGGATTAAAACGTATAATGTCCAAAATAAAAGATTCACTGAGGAATAGTTTAACAAAACTCCTTTCAACTGATATTACTGCATGATAGCTGCATAAATACTAAGAGATCGGAGTGTTATTTTTCCTCCATTATTATTATTATGATGGTGATGAAAGGCCACAATTTCGAGGACCTTATAAAAACCTAACTCAGGCTACAAGTAGTCTACAGGCCACAGGTTTAAAAAAAAACACTGGATTAAAACGTTTATTGTCCAAAATAAAAGATTCACTGAGGAATAGTTTAACAAGACTCCTTTCAACTGATGTTACTGCATGATAGCTGCATAAATACTAAGAGATCCGAGCGTTATTTTCCCTCCATTATTATTATTATGATGGTGATGAAAGGCCACAATTTCGAGGACCTTATAAAAACTTATTTCAGACTACAAGTAGTCTGCAGGCCACAGGTTAAAAAAAAAAAAACCATTGAATTAAAACGTGTAATGTGAGCTATGTCCAAAATAAAAAAAATTCACCGAAAATAAACTTTCAACTGATACTATCGCATCATGGGTGTATGAATCGAAGCCTTTCAATACCGTCACGATCACATAATGGGATTTTGATCACGGCAGGTTTCAAAAAAGGGGAAAGTATTGACTCCCAAAGGTATATGACTAATTATCTCTCTCATCAAGCGTCTGATTTCCATTGGATTGTGCTCCAACGAGTTGAGCCGCACGAGCGTGTCCGAAACGATGGTTTTCATTGGCCAGCAAGAAAGGCCGTTGCACCTATTAAGCTATTTTCTTTTTTATACACAATATTTAAGGCTTTTTCTTTATAAACGTATTTAGATTCGAGAGCGAAAGTTTAAGGTGTTTTTTAGTATGTGCTACTTTCAGCTTTTATTAGCAATAATATCGAAAGTGAATGAAAGGGAGAATCATGTTTATACCCTTCTTTTTTTATGGCAACACTAAAACTAAATCTACTCCATTCACCTATTAATTCGATAAAAAGCGGTTTAGTTTTTATTACAGAGTTACATGGAATGCATTTCAGTTATATATTTCCGCAATGGTGAAATTTGCAGTATGAATTAAATATGAATTTTTATCACTGAAAGTGTAAGCCAGGAATATATATGCATGTAATAAAATACTATGAGGTCATTTGAATGTAACTATCACTTCAAGTTTTTATGACGGATTATGGATTTTATTAAATAAAGTTAGTAATAAGGAAATGTGTCAGTGTTTAAAATATTTAAATATTAAAAAATAATGCAACTTTTATTAGTCTAATTTTTTTTTATACTGTACCTTATGCTAATGATTAAAATAGACTAATGCTAATAAATAAGTTGTAAGAGTTTCCGCAAAACTTAAGTCAATTTTTCTAATTATTTAAGCTGATTATTTAAATATCAGTAGCTTAAAAGTGTCACAGAGACGCTAACTTGCTCCGGTTTTTGGTTGAATATTTTCTAGTGTTAGCATTTAAATGTAAGATTCTTGGTTCAGTGAATTTGATTTATAGGATTTGTACCCACCACTACTTCTAAATAATTCGAAGGCCTAAGTCAAACGCATACCTGCCAACTTTTAATCCCTTCCATTATGATTTTTTCCAGTGGTATTAAAATGGAATGAAAATTAAAATTTTAAGCCAGAAAATACGTTGTATTTGAAAAAGCTTTAGCTGACAACCATGATCGCAACGCATATCAATATATATGCTTAATTTTTTTAAGTATAGTGGTGATCAAAATAATTTAAAGATTAAGTTTATAAAAGAAAAAAAAGCATATATTTACTACCACTTTAAATATAAAAGAAAAATTTTACGCCAAATGCGTAAAAGTTGGCAGGTATGCAAACGTCTCTTTATTACAGTTTCGCAGAATTAAACTTTTTGAAGAGTTATCGGAATTAACCAAAAATCTGCCCATTATAGTTAGTTCTCTATTACTTCTTTAAAAATTTCATCGACTCAGGAGCTGTTGGCATCTATGGTGTCATTTAAAAATAATATGTCACTTGCGTGTTTCGCATATGTAGTATAAAAATTTTGATATGTCGATAATTTTGTTTACTAAATTTTCTATTTTCACAATAACTCAAATACATGCTGAAAGTATTCCAATTATTCTTTTCCACGTTTATTAATTACTTGTTCCAATTATTAATATAATTTTAAAATAAGGAATATTTTACAATACAGAAAATGTTAATTTGTAAATTTTTAAACTTTGGATCAATTTTTAAAAATTTTGAAATTGGTATAAAAAGTAACGATGATAACAAAAGCAAAGACAATGACTAGAAATCGTTTATTTTGATTAAATTTGTGCTTTCTTCTTAAGTTAAGTGATTCTTCGCGATACGAAAATATCCACATATCAAAGACTAGGAGATTAAATTCAAAATTCTTGAGTGTTCATAGAATCTTAAAAGAACAGAAGAAAAAAGAAAAGTGATTAACGTATTAATATTTTGAAAAAAGTAAAATTTAGGAAAATGTGCTATGGATTCCATGCATGCATAGATGCCGAGTGTTCAGAAAGGTGGAGGCGAAATACGAGTAATGAAAGCTTACCTGCTATCTTTCAAGCATTTCAAAAGATCATTTTCTAGTGGTAAGTAACAAGGTTAAGATAATGAAATTGAATCTGGGCGTTTCGTAAAATTGTAATTTGCTGTTATTTCGCGAAAGATTTTATATAAAATAAAATTATTTAAATATAATGGTAGACAAATTCATTTTAAACTGTATTAATTTAATGAAAAATAAAAGGTGATTTTATGCATTTTGCCGACACTTTATATACAAAAATGAAATCTTTCGGGGAAAACTAAAAGAGCTAGTTGATATGTAAAAGCAATTCTAACAAATTTAATTTTGCGAACATTAATAAAACTGTGCAGCATGACTAACGGATTTTTATATTTTTTTTATTGTTTCCGTATAGCGGTGGAAAATTTTTCGTAAATTGAATTTAAAAAAATATATAGTAAACGAGTAATTATGGATCATAGAATTTACGTCCACTTGAAGGGGTCATAAAAAAACCTCACCTAAAAAATTTATTATGTATAAAGTGGATAGTCAAAACAGTAGAGCTTAATTTTAGTAAAAAAATTAAAAAATATATATATAATTTTAAAAATAGCAAAAATACCACTTTTATTTTTAAAAATTTATTTATAAAGAACTAAAAATAATTTAAACAATCATTAAGTAATTTAAAATTTTACAAAATTTTCTATAAATAGCTGCCAAGATATTAATTTGGTAGCTATGATTGTAAGTTATTTAGAAAACTTCCACATTAAATGCTGTTGTAGAATCTTTTAACTTAATAACTTTTGTGTTTCTTAAAAAAGCATTCGAAGAAAATGAACGTTTTTAATTGCCCTTAAAAAACTATAAAAAAAGTTTTTAAACAAGTTAAAAGTTCTTATGTTAATAAGTTTTACGTTAATATAAGTTACAAGTTTTAAAACTTGATAAATTATTATGCATCGCATAGATTCTAATTTAAAATATGAACCTTGGAATTTGTAAAATTTTGCTTTAATCACATCCGAATAAAAATGGAGATTCACAGAAAGAATAAAATTGTCATTGAGTCTGTGTTGTTTCAAAATATACAACATTTGTTGTCATTGAGAAACTTATTTTTAAAAACGGAGCAAGGTTTCTACAGAAGTATTTGATGAATCGAACAACTTAAAGGTTATTATATTTCTTGTAGCCTAGTGAAAATTCGTCACTGATTTTTAAGTGTTTCCCTAGTTTGTGGGAATTTTGGAAAGTTCTTTAATCAGGTTACTTTACTTTGTTTTCCTAACAATGTTCAAGTTTTCTTGCAATTTGTGTACTAAAAGACGCATGTTAAATGTTTGTTTTTTTATCCTAATTGTTCCATCCTGCATGGAGTTGAGCAATAAATACTGAAAACGATCTAAGATCTATTAAAGCAAAAAAATAAATCTCGGCTGCTCTCTACTCTTAAATTATAGATATAGTCACGATTTGCAACAAAGTGAAAGTTCTCTTTGTCGTTTCAGGCTAGTTTCATTTAAAATGTTTCTGTAGGTGTTGAAATCACTTTAAAGAACACGTTTCTTTTAAACGATAACATCTTCATTTAATAAAATAGCTTTGTTTATTCACCGATGACCATTTTTACTCACGCTCGATATAAATTGTGTTGAAATAGTAGATACATGACGAGGAAAAAGGTCAAGGAACATGTAATTAGGCAAGAACAATGCTGATCCAGTAATTACTGTCATGATATTTCTGCAATTACGGTTTCAAAAGCGAGAGAATACAATAACATCATTTAGCGGTTTTTAACACACTCATTACGACCAAGTATCACAATGCTAATTGTTTGCATGCGAATCTAAAACTATGACGTATTTGGATAATTTTAGTGTAATTTATTCTAAAAAGTTATCAAAAATAAATAAAACGTATTTTCAAATTCAAAATTAGCCTTCTACCAACTTCAGCGTTGTTTTAGGAATCGTTATTATTATTTTTTTTTCTTGAGTGACAACAAAATGCATGCTTTAACCGATACAACGTCACGAACAAAGTATGGCCAAATATATAATCTAGAGCCCCTGAATTAGACAGGTCGACTTATCATTTATTGTTGGAGCAAAGAGCTGACATAAGCACAGCGAATAAATATTTTCAAGTGGCAGTTTATTAATTGTAATTCTTGGCTTCATAAGTTCGATTTAGTAGATTTTAATCCACCACTATTTCTAAACAATGCGTAGGCTTATATAATTCACCACTTATAGTACTTATTACATGCTTAACATTTTTAAAAGCAAGCAAATATTGTCAACTGCATGCAAAATTTACTTTGTAGTTATTTACCGCTTTTTAAATTATTTTGGCGTGTCCGCAGCAGTTAGCATCTCTGTAATAACATAACAAATACTAAAATAACGTTAACTTGCGAACTTGTTTGCTCCAATATTGCTTGATAGGTCAGCTCTGATAGTATAGGAGCCTTAATATAATCTAGTGTAAAAGTGCTACGATTGCATCGACATTTTCGCCAACTGTAGGCTTTACCAAAGACCGCTTCTTTGTAAAATGAATAACTTTTAGGTATCTTTTTCTCAATAAATTTGGTTTAAAATGATCTTGAATCATGACGTCTGAATATTTCTTGCATAAACTCAGAGGCTCTAAGGATATTATGTGGATAGTTTCTAAGAGCTAAGAAACTTTTTTATAATTGTTTTGTTAAATTTAACTGTTTATTATATTTTTAAATTATGCTCCCTGCCTTTAAGGTTATATTTTGTTTTACGGCTAGAGTTGAACAGCTGACCCATTTTTAGGGTTTACGACAATCAGTGTTCAACTCCGTAGCCTTGTAATTTTGAACTCAACCTAGAAGACAAGGGAACTTCAGGATTAAGCATTGGGAGAAATTAGCCTTCGTGGAGGACATTTTGATAGAATATTTGCGTTACACTGAGAGGAAAACCTTCCACGGTTAGTGTGACTTCTAGGGGACTCTAACCCAACATCCGACAAAAATACCACTGAGGGTATTTTACGTCAGCAGAGTGGACGGTACGAGTCAGGAGCAGAATTCGTATCAAACAACCACCACCGAGATTCGAACCTTGGTCTCCTTATTGGGAGCCGAACAGTCCATTCTTTGGACTACTGAGGCAACTTTAAAGTTGCAGTCATTAATGTTGTAAAATGTAAAAATCGGATCTGTGGGGTACACACATTCCATACCTATTCTTTTTTTGACAGTCCAGGATTCCCTCAGGGAGGAAATAATTTATGACTTTGGTAATTGAGATGATTTTATTCAGAAGTGCCAATTTGCTCAGTTTTGTCGGAACATCTTTTCGAGTGGGAATAAATTTTGATATTTGGTTCGTATTGGCATACTGAATTTAAATAAAACAAATAACGCCCATTATTACACATAAATAATGTAATGTATGCATAAATTGTTCCTAAAATTTTGAAAGGCAAGTCTTCTCCATGGTCTTCGTCATTCCACCATAAGCTTTGTAGCATGGAAGTAGCAGGTTTGAGTCCCGTCCCAAACTTAGATGTACATTCTACTGTTCTACTCTAAATTGGGTAATTTGTTTTTCAATTTGCCAACAGCTTATAAGCCATTCTTCGCATTAAGCACACAAGCATTTATACGTATGTGTTAAAATAAATAAATGTAACTTTTGGGAAGTATTCAAAAGTAAATAAATTATTAGAAATTCTAGTGTTTAATACTCTATCACTTCTTTTAAAAATTTTGCAGAAAGTAAATCAATTAGCACCCCTGTGTATTCGCAACGACTAAGGAAAAATATGTCTAAGTGTAAAAACTTTTGATAATATTGTAGTGTAAAGTAAAATATGTCTAGTTGTTAGAATTTTTGGGATAATGTTTGGGAAGTGTCGCAATTTTTTTTAAAATTTTTGTGAAATTTACTTTTATAAGAAAATAATTCCACTTTTTTTCTACCCTTATTGTCAAAGGTTTAACCCGTCCGGTACCAATAAAATTTATATTTAAGGAATTAAATTATAAATACTTTCATCTTTTGAGAAATCAATGACCAATTCAAATACTAATCTTAAATGCAATGCTGATCACAAAATAGATTTTAAACAAATCACAATCCAAGTTCAAAAAACTCATTGACATATGAAATTTTTATCTTCCCCATATGGAGTTTTTATAATGATAACTAGATTTTCATTATGCATTGTAAAATTCCAACCGTAATTGAGAGTTCCATTCGCCTTTTGTTCATTTTAATAGAGATAAACACAGCTAATTGGATTAGAGCGCATAAAACGCATTCGATTATTTCAAGCCATTGATTCCGAATCACATTTTTTTATTGGCATTCATCTACTCTACAAACATGTCATTAGTTTTTTTTCGCCAATGTCTTCGATTATTGTTTTATCATTTCCCCAACACATTAACACTCTATATTCCCATGGCGAGCCTTGGCGAAAGGTTGGTGACACAGGCTCCCTGCTAATGAACTACTAGACAAGAGGGCATTTAAACAAATGAAAATAATACTTAAGAAGCCAATACAGTGTCTTCTTTTTCCCAATTGTATGGCCGGAAACCCCTCCGGCTACTTTTTTAGTGACATTAGCCTATGAATGCGCGTGTTACAAAACGATGAACATAGCATAAGGACAGCGTAAGCGTTATCAGATTTTTGTGAGGTATTATTGTGCCATCGCTAATGTTCCGGATGAATGCCTAACTTTATCAGTCGAGTCGAAGGCAGTTAAGAAGTTTCAATTAACTGTTTGGCCGGAATGCTTGGCGATCATCATTGCAGTGACCTGGCCGGATGAATGTCATAGGATGGGTTAATGGTCGAAGGATAATCAGATGGTTTCGCCTAAATTTTCTCTTCACTAATGGAAATCGCGCTCGCGAATGAAATCTGATGAGAATTAGAGCGTGAGTCGAAAGTAGGAACAGTATTGTGTTGTTTCCCTTTTTTTTCTCTCCACAAATCATCATTAAACATTTCTAGTTTGTTCGTTACTTAAAATCATCTTTAGCATTTAGAGGAAAGAAACTAGAATTACTTAATTCTTTGGCTCTATCGAAGTCTGATAGCCGAACCATGATAGTCGAGTGGTTAAGACATTGCGTTATTATTGTTTAAGGACCGAATTTCGATCCCTGGTTCCGCCTTATCAAGCTAGAAATCTAGTTGCGCCAGCTTCTTTGGCTAAGGTAGCCAGTGAGCAATGTTGCCATTATTACTATCGTCATATCGTTGTCTTAAGATTGTGGATCCTGCACTTCCATCACCCTCTTGGCGGGATGTTACTTTACTTTTAGCGAATATCCTTTGACAATGCAATTTATAAAGAACCATTATTTAAATTTTTATGTTTGGTTTTTAAAGAATTTTTGTTTTAAAAGCACGTTATTTATGGTTCACATGGCCATAACAACAGCCTTTATGGGTGATTTTCGAAAAAGCAATTGGGTACTTGCAACTCGAGAAGAAGAAAATCACTGATGCACAGACACCTGGATTTGTGAGCTCAGCGCCAACTGAGGTCATAGGCCAGGTGTTTATAAACGCCATCTTGCTTATAAACAAGATGGCGCGTTAATATTCTTGATATTGCTAATTTGAGCTAGGTTTCTCCTCGTAAGTTAGAACGTTAATTAGCGCAAAGTTAAATAAATAAAACGTGTATCGCATATCGAACTTGTTAAAGTATAATACTTTCTTGTCTACGTCTTTTATTTAACTTAGATTTATTGTTTATCTATTCTATTGTAGATGTGATGATTTTTATTTTGTGTATCTGACAACTTCGTTGCATAAATGATTTGTTTATTGGTTTAGTGCCTGCCTTTGTGTTAAGTAACCAAATATTTCTTTGTGAAAGAATATAGAATGTGTCATTAAAATAATTCATACTTGACGGACTAGGGTTACGAAATAGAATAGAAAGAACAGTTGATAACATAACAAATGCCACGTTTTAACAACCAATCAGGATTGATACACACTCTGACGTCACGAGCACATATCTAACTAAAACAGAAGGATAGAATAAAAGAAGAAAGGTAATGAATCAGTTACTTGGAATATTAATATATTAGTGAGTTGGCGAATCAAGGGAATGAGTTAATCCGTGAGACAGCGAATCAGTGAATAACTGACTGATATTCACCTAAGTACCCTAGATTTTCTGTGGAATTAAATTGATGTGTGCTAGCAATTTGTTATTGAAAACATTAGTACAGCATAAATTGACCTCATTTATATTATTAAAAGAAAAGAATTAAAATAAAAACATTTTAGTAGTGTTTTGCTCTAAAAAACAATATGTTGTGTGGATTAGTAAGCATAAAAATTACAAAAAAAATGTAAATCGATGTCTATATTAAGAGTCAAACCCATCAACCCTATGGACGTCAAAAGGATATCTAATGATATCTATAGACATAAACACTAATCACTGAAAGCATGAATTTTTTTTGTTTAACCAACACTTAAATTTAAAACAAACAAGAAAAAAAAAACGAAAAAGGAAAAAACAAAGTGATACTTCCTGTATTTCTTTACATATTTACCAAACTTTATTATCAGAATTATACTAATTAATTAATCAGAAATATATTAATTCAAATTTTTTAATCGAATTAGGAATAGTAAAATTACTTTTTACACTAAAACTTTAGCTCGTATTTTACAACCGTAGAAACAGTTATTCAAAACTATTCTCCCCAATTTTTTTATTAAATCAGTTTTAATGAAATTTTCTTTCCTTATATGAAGTATTAAAACAGTATAAATCTAATTTGATATAAGTATTTAAAAATAAAATATACTGTTGATTTAAATCAAACATTTTATTCTTATTTTGAAAAGTAAATATTATCAGTTAGCTCTTTAAATCTTGAAACAGGAAATGTTATTTTAAATTTTTTTTTTCTTAGTTTACTTAGACTCTGTAAATCAAACATGAACAGACCAAATACATTAAAAAGTTAAAATAATATTTGGTCTTTGTATTTCACAATGCTGAGGAATTAGTTTTCTTTCATTCTTTTTTGCGTAATTCTAAAACCCCCAATAAAACTATCTTTTTTTTTTGTTTGTTTATTTTGTGAAAGGCATAATGTTGTTATTGCTTATAATATTAGACTTTAATAACATTTCAATGTAAATAATGCACAGTAAAAATAAAATGAAGACATTGCTTTGCCAAATTTTTTTTTATTCCTTGCTTGTAACTTATGGAGAATTATTTATTAATACTATTTCCTAGCTTATTAAGCTCATAATTTTTCTTTATTTCATTTCAACTGTTCTTCTTCATTTATCTTTATTTCATTTCTACCGTAACAGTTCAACTTTGTTATTTTATTTTACTACTATTATTAAATCCTAGCAAAGAAAATGAAAAATGCAGGTTTTCTGCCATTAATTAAAAAGAAATTAAAAGGATTCAACTAGAGGTGTATATGAGTTATTGACAAATCTCCAAAAAATTTTGATAAGCAATTTGGAAAATAAATTCCCCATGTAACTGGTATTGAAGCATTTTACATAACTTGATTGTAATTCACAACGAAACACTTTCCAAATAGTCTTATGATCTACATTTCCTTGAGTTGAGTAAACAATAAAAACTTCAAACGACGTGAGTACTTTTCATTCTTTATCATACAATATTAAGCAAACCGAGGTCGAGAATTTCCGTTCTCCAGTTGTAATATAATTCAATGATAATTAATCTCTTTTATATTCAGTTTTCGTTCTCAAAAGAAAACGAGAAAAGTATCAAGCGATATTTCTTTTATTTTTGTTCCGGATCTTTTGCGGACAAGGACGTATTTATCGTTTGCAGTACGACCTTGCTGCTAGCTCTCTCCGGCAAATAACGCAGTGTAGTTCTTGACTCACTTGTATCATGCGTGTCGTGACGATGAAAGGTTTTCAACAAGCGGAAACAAACCAATTGAACTCAACATTTTTTACCTTATAAGAGAACGTGAGAAATTAATAAATAATAGATACATCACGGTTATTGAATCTTATGAATTTGTTGGCTGTGGTTCTCCACATTTCCGTGTATAACATAATCCTATACTACATAAATTCATATGTTATATTATCCACCAGTACTCATTTTAGAAACAGTTCCAAAACTGCATCAGGAATATTTTTTCACGTATTAATTCATTGTCATTTTATCCTCCTTTGCCCAAGATTTATATGTAGGCACTGTTCTAAAAATTGTTCAAAACTGCAAAGGTATTGTTTTGTATACATAAATTTGACATAAATTACTTTAATTTATTTGTACAGTAAGTTTGACATATATCAATTTTATTTTTTCTGACCTTTAAAACTGACATAAGTTACTTTTATTTATTCTGTAATTTTTATCATTTTATATAAAATGCATCATTAACTCATAATAATTTTTCCCCTGAGCATATGAATTCACCACTATACTATGCAGGCACTATACCACTATGAATTCTCCACTATACCAATTTACCACTATACCCACTACTGCCAGCGTTGGAGAATTATAACAAATAAATTTGAGATAAATTATTTTTTTAATTCGGAACTATGTGCTATTTTATACAAAATATGCTCATAAGAATTTCCTTTTTTCTTATAAATTTAACATAAATTTTTTATTCGGTATTGTAAATTTGATGAAAATTACTTTTTTTTAAATTCTATAGTATAAATGTAATGTAAATGGAATTTATTTTCCCTCTCTAACATAATTTTAACATAAATTACTTTTATTTATAATGCACTATTGATTCGACACAAATATTACACTATAAATTACACATGACTTATTTTTTTATTATATACTTATGCGAATTCATTTGCTGCTTTCCTTTTAATTGACCACCTGGACTCATCTAAAAATACACTATAAGCTCGTAGGATTGCCTTTTGGATACAAATTTGAAATAAATGACCTTCAATTACATTTTTCTTTAACCCTTATCAATGTGTAGGCCAGTGATTCTCAACCTTTTTTTTGTGACGGCACACTTTTAACGATTTCGAAGTTTGACGGCACACAATGAAAGAAATTAGTTTAAAAGTTATTTACTTTACTATAATACACTGTGTTAAATAGTTTGTGATAATAATTTTGAATGTGAAATAAAATAATATGTACTACAAAAGCACATTTATTAAGGAATTAATTATTTCTTTCGTCTAATTTTTTATTAGTTAGTAACAGTTACTTATGTTTTTTGCTAGTTATTAATTGTTTGCTTGTTTTCTATAGCTAGTTATTTTGCTGATTATTAATTCTTGTCAACTAGTGCTTTTGCTGATTATTAATTGTTAGCTTATTATTTGTTAGTATTTTTTATAACTTTTAATTGCATAGCTTACTTTAATGATTAGCTTTTATTTTAGTTTGAAAGTTAATATTTAGCTTGCTTTCCTTTGATAATTAATAATTTTAATGATCATTAAATTTCCTACTTATTTCAACATTTTTTAAAATTGTCAACGACAATTTAAACACTTCCTTCTTATTTTAAGATTGTCAGAGACAAGACAATCGCTGACAAAGATGTTCCCGTGGTTAAAGAGTGGAAAAACTATAATACATATATGTATACACTTTTCTTTACTTTAAACTTTACTCGTGATTAAAAAAGCATTACAATTTTTATTGTATCATTTCTAATATTTGGCGGCACATTTTAAGAATTTGGCGGCACACAAAAGTGACGCGGCACAGTGGTTGAGAATCACTGGTGTAGGCATTCCCAGGAACTTATCAAGTGTTCATTTGATAACGTAAACTTGCATTACTTTCTAAAACGGCACGAAAGTAGTCTCACTAACAAAAAGGACACAGTCGTGTTTATTTGTTTGTATATAAATTTGTTATATATTGTATATATATTTGTTTGTATATTAATTTGTAATCGGCAAATAAAACATTTGAGTAAATGCACTTGACCACACTTTAACCAAAGGTGATATTTTTTTTAAACAAGCTATTCCTTAGTATTGATTCCATAAAGTTACTTTTAAGTTATTGGAATTTTCACCTGTTAAAAACATGCGCAGCAGGCATAGAGGGTCAGCTTAAAGGTTTTGTAAAGGACAAGAGTCCCTTCCTCAATGTTATCCTCGTTTTATTTTTATTATTATTATTATAACGAGGATTTAATTTCAAAGTGGCCAGATCGCGATATTGGTCGATAATGATTATTGACAAGAAGCGGGATGGTATGTATTGGCTGGCGTTGACGCAAATTTGGAAAACTGCCGAAAATTTGCTTGATTTCTTTTATTATTAATCCTTTATTATTCCTTTATTATTAATTCATTATTTAAATTTTTAAAAAAATTGGCTGTGTAGTAGAGAACAATGTTGCAATTTACTGAATTTTAAAGAAGGCCGTGATGGTAAAAAGAATTGTACTACTGGGGATAAGTATTTATAAGACCTGATAGGTAATTAATATAAATACTGTAACTGTAGACAGTAATTTGTTTTTATTACAAATGTTTAGAATGCATAATGCGTACAACAATAAATATTTCTTTTAATTATTAAAATTGTGCAAAATAAAAATACTATTTTCAATTCGCGCAATTTTGTGATAATTTCTCTCAGAAAAATGTTTTAAAAAATATTTACTAAATTTTAAAAAAAGGAAAAATAGAATGAGGAAAAGATATAATCTCGTCATCAGCTCACACGATTATAACCGAAGAAATAGTGCTCTCTAATATTGTATTAATACAGCCAAAGCAAAATATATCAATACAATAGTGTGAGGAGCACCAAAAAAATTTAAACAAAAGTAGAACTTATTAAGCAAAAAATGCTAAATAAAACAAAAAATGCAAAATAAAACAATCAAGAAAAAAAATTGAAATTCAAGAAAATACAGATAAACTCAAAATGTAATATATAAAGCGAGTTCTTAGTGAAGTACAGAAGCGAGTTTGATTTGTTAGTTTGTTTGATATTATTCTCCATTAAAAAATCTTTACAACCTTTTCCATGTTATCTCGATTAGATGTCTTTAATTTATTTTTTGAATTCTATGTACTTGTAGCTTATACGCAGTAAATAAATCTTATTATTATATTTTTTTAAAAACTGAAAACAAGTTTAGGCACAATATAAAAATGTGCATATTTGTAATATCGGCCCAAACCAAATAACAGTTGCTTAATATGCATACTTTTAGAAACATTAATAATTATTCTACCATTAAAATTTTTTTAAATAATTTTTTTCTTTTATCTCTTGCAGCTGAAAATCACCTTTGACGATGATACAGATAATAATACCTTCGTATATCCGTCTGAATCATCACTATTAGAAGATTCAGATCGATCTGCCTCTCCTACATCCTCTGCCAATGAAGTCATACCAAACGATCAACCTCCTCCTACTCCCCCTAAGCTAAAAGCCAACACTGTCATTGGCTCATCTGGTAAGTGCATTGATAATGTCTTGAAATATTGTATGATTTAAAATATTGTATTGATTTAGCTGGAGGCTTTACTGTGGGGCATTGATGATTAGACAAAGAAAAGAAATTACGGGGAAACAAGTTGAATGATAGTTTATTGTTTTAGCTATCACTTCCATTATCAAATTCATATCAAGAAAATATCAAACGGTTAAGTTAATATAAGGAATAATGTAAGTTGATATAAGAATGAGTTTGGTATTTTTCACTGTGCATATTTCGTACTCTTACTTTGTCTGAAATTGAATACAAGAAAGAAGTCACTCTTTATTTTTTTATGGTATCACTACATTGGAAACCAGCTTATCATTGTCATGTAATAAAGCCCTTCATTTCAAATTCTACAAAACTTATTATATCAAAAATAATTTACTTACAAAATTAATTACAGAATTTTGAATTATTCTGAAAATTCTCTAAAATCTTCATCACAACAATGCTACAACAAAATAACAATTTTTTGTTTAGATATGTTTGATTTTTTTTCATGATTTGGTATACAAAAGCATTTTAAGTCCAATTTATTAAGCCAATAATCAAGTATTAAAACTTTAACTTTTCAACTATTAAACTTTGCTATAAGTCTTGCTAATTCCTCTGAAAACAAGCAAGTTGACTTTTTTGTAACTGTGGCAGCTTTTACTTATACAAATTTAGAGATTCTGTTATAGACGAATACTACTCTACGGTTTTTTCCCTCGAAACTTTCCTTTTTAAAAATTCCGTAAATTAAGAAGCGAATTGAAGTTACGCCCGTGTACTTTTCAACATGCTACCCGCCCCTTGTATTATAATACCTCGTAATGATATATTACGCAATCACTGTTTTATTTTTAATTTCTGATCCTAAAAGAAATTTTGCTTGTTCAATCAAAAGAACAAAGAAGAATAATTTGTTTTGTTAGCGATGACCTACATGGATTGTAGAATGCAATGAAGCACGTGAGAAAGGTGCGGTTGTTTTGATGCAACAAGTCACATTTTTTCCAAATTTTATCCTACTTCCTGTAAAGCAATAAGTTACCAGTTTCGATCAATTTCACTTCTCTACTCTCATTCAACGATATACACTCATTGTTATTCATTCTTTTTCTAATAATTGTTCCCAACCCTTTGCTGTGCCTAAGGCAGCGGCTAATATTTTATTTTCGGCAATGGAACTCTAATTGAAAAGCCCTCCTTCAGCGGAACCCCAACTTCATAGATAAAGTAAATAAAGACAATTGCGAACGTGATTCCTAATAAAAGACTTAAACACAAATTGAAGAATGATCTTTTGTTGTCGTTTTACCATTAAGAATCTTAAACCTACTTTCATGTCCGAGACATATTCGAAAAAACGGAGTTGTAAATGGTTTGGTAATTAATTTGTTCTTGGAGTAAAGTATGCTTTTAATGCTGCAAATGAATATATATATATATATATATATATATATATATATATATATATATATATATATATATATATATATATATATATATATATATATATATATATATATATATATATATATATATATATATATATATATATATATATATATATATATATATATATATATATATATATATATATATATATATATATATATATATATATATATATATATATATATATATATATATACATAAATTTTTTATTGTAACTTCTATAAATTAAAATTAGAAACTATCATATGTTCTTATTATTAATCTTATTATAGTAGGAACAAATAATAATATAATTATACAAACAATATTACAAATAATAATAATAATAGTATGAATTCTTATAAATAATATTATTCTTAATCTTATTTATTATATTATGTTTTATTGCGGATAAAAATTTTTTTTTCGCAATATTAAAGATTCATCAAAATTTTCCGTAAATAATATCAAAAATTCTAAATTTTTTCAACTTAAGTATGAGTTGTACATTTGACGAATGATTAATTTTAACGGCGGTTGAAAGGAATACGAAACATAAGTTTCCAATTTGCGACCTACTTCTTATGAAGGTTGCATTTTACACATAGGAATTTAAAGAGAGAATTAAAAAAAAATCGCTAAGTAACCTTTTAAGGGAAAAATACTGTCGAACATATTTCAAAATAAAACCGCATCCACAAAATGGCATTCCGCAACATTAAAGATATTTTTAAATTCCTTTTCAAACATTCGGATTTATGGAACAGGACATTATTAGAACAAATCGTCGCGTAAAAAAATGGGTATTGCTCACCGCCCGTGGTGAGAGAGGCGAACAAAAATCGAATAAATTACTGAACATCGGCGGAAATCAAACATGAATTAAACAAGGCTGAAAAAAAGGAGGGGGATTTTTCCATTTCCTCTGCGACGGGGAAAAATGAGATGATTCCGTTTACTAGGTAGGTCGCTCAGGTAAGAACTTTAGCGCTCTGCGAACCTGAAGTTCAAGGTCATTTATCTCGCCCTCAATTCTAGGCATTTCCCAGTGTTCGTAAAAGCCACAGGTGCCTGTCGTGTCTACCTACTCGCCTGTAATGATGGGAGGCATTGTTAAAATACTTCGACAATTCCAAGGCTGCTCAGCCATATGTGATTTCAGGCCCTATTCATCGAATTTTTATTTTTCATTAAACTGTAATTTGCAACTTAAATATACACACTGACGTTTGAAGTTTTAGCGAAATTTTTTTCCAGTGATAGTGAATTAAAGTAGAAATATTTAAATTAAATATAATTTTTTTTATAAAACTTTCATCACAAACTAAGAGACGTCTATCCGCGCCATCTTGATTTTTAGTTAAATTTTTGAATATCGTTTGCTTGATTTTTTTTTTTTTTTTTCGTATTTAACAAACTTTAGCGTTATCGTATAACTCGGAAGCGTAATCTCTTTCATAAAAATCTGAGCCACTTTTTTACATTAGGAAAAGTTGTGAGGTTATATTTAAATTCTGGTATGTTTAAGTTTGAGTCTAGTATGGATAAATGAATGAAGTATGTAATAAATGTATGCATAGCTGCCAACTCTTCTGTATTTTGCCAGTTTCTCTCGGTCTACTGGTTTATTTAAAATTCTCCTGTTTTTTGTACATTTTAGAAAATTCTCTAAAATTGAGTAAATTTCGTTAAAAAAATCCCTATTGAAATCGAATTTTTGTACATTATTGCCTGCTTGCTTGAATATTTAAATAAGTATTGCTAATATATAATAAAGCGAAATTCATTTGTCGAAATCGATTTAAAACTTTTTTTTGTTCTAAAATGTTCAGTTTATATTTATTCAGAACTCTCTTTTTAAATTAATTAAAAAAAATTTTAAACTGTCTTTGATGAATTAAATGCCTACTAATATTCGAAATTATGAATAAACATAATACATTTTAAGTATGCTTAACGTCAATCATAACAGGAAAGTATTGCAGTTTTTCTATTTTGATGACGTTAAAAATCCCCAAAATTCCCTATGTGTAAAATATTTAGTACATTATGCAACAATTATCATGAAATTTATATTATTTCATGAAATCTACTGGATTTTTTCCTGTCCATGTTGGTCCTGTCCTGTTCATTTCTTCCTGTCCATATTTAGAAATAGTAGTTGATAAATGTCTACTAAATTGAATATATTAAACCAAGAATCACAATTAATAAACTACCACTTTAAAATATATATTTGCTGTCCGGGGCAAGTTGGCATCTCTGTGTATGTAATAAATTTTCTAACTATATTGAACAAAATGAATGTATATGTACAAGCTTGTGAGGGATAAGAAAATGATAAAAAATAATTGACACATAAAGTAATAATAAAAAACAATTATCATGAAAAGTCAATTATAAAAAATAATTGAAAAAAAAATTAAGTAAGGAACGACACAACGTTTTGCGTGCCGCACGGATAATTTTTTGTCCGATTACGTAATTGTGTCGGATTTTGTAACTTAAATTATATGGTCTCTACACTAATTAATTTGCGTATCATACGTTTTCCTCCCATTTGCGTTTGAACCCATTTGTCTCTTTTAGAAAAACAGTTTCTTTTCCAAAAAGAGTTTTTTTAAAACGATAGCGCAAATGTTTCATTATATTTTCTTATTTTGAAACAACCAGTATAGAACAGCTGATTCATTTCTGAGTTTACGACTATCAACTCCGCTGACTAGTAATTTTAAACCCAATCCAGAAGACAAGGGAATTTCTGAATTTAATATAGGAACAAACTAGTCTTCGTGGAACACTTTTTGATGGAACTAATCCGCATTTGCGTTGCATGGACACCGTTCACGGTTAAGCCGCCGGCAAGGGAATTCTAACCCACGACCCATCTACCACTGATAATATGTTACGTCAGCACTGGGGTCGAAGCGAGCTGGTTGCGGAATTCGTATCGACCAGTCATAGCTGGGATTCGAAACTCGGGTCACCTCATTTTGGGAGGTGAATGCTCTATCCCCTTACCCACTACGATTGCATGTTTCATTATTTGAAATATATTTTGCTTAAACATGATATTTCTGTCTACCATAATGCCTATATAAATATTTATATTAGGAAATAAGGTTACGCAATTTTTTTCAAAGCTAAAATGATAGGAAACGGAAAGAAATATCCACTTAGTGTAAGCAAATACTGACGAACCCCGTTATTGTGAACTGTCTGGGAAACCCAACAATAACTGAACTATAAGCAGTAGTTCACTATATCGAACTTCCACACAATATTATTTTTTAACATATGACCATGACATTATTGTAAATAGTGATTACGATGGTACGTAATTTGTTTAAAAAAGTATTAACTGATTAGATATATAATGAATCAAATATTAAATAAAACTAATTAATTTTTACATTCTGTGGAAGAAATTAGTGCTTTTCGATTGTTTACAATTTGATAAGTAGAGTTTATCAATTTTCATTTCATATCAAGAGTCTTATAAATTCATATGAAGAATAAGGGAAGAATAAAGTTTTAAAGTAAATTTTTTAAAAATATTTTGTCAAATTCGGAACAATTGGCATCTCTGTTACTAGTATGAATTAAACTACAATCATGACTTTACACAATTTGTTTTGAGGCATATTTTAGACAACTAAAGAAGTTTAAATTTACCTTCTACTTAAACATTACAAAAACATTCCTAAGGTTATTTTGAAAAAAGTGGTAACTAATAAATTAAAAAATTTTTAAAAGGAGAATAAAATTTGCAAACTTTTAGAGTAAAAGTTTTTCGATTTACCATTGTGTGAGACAGGCGAGTAATGTTTTAATTTAAATACGAATAATTTGAAATGTAAGTCATAGTGGTAGTTAGAATTGAATAATTAAAGAGATAATAAAAAAAAATTGACCTCCTACCACTTTTTACATTTTTATTCACTTGTGGCATCCCTGCATGCCTGGGATTAGGTTAATAAAAGCTGTGAAATTTAATGAAATTACTCGTTGAAAATGTATAGCTCTTTTGCAGTTTTCTTCAAAAAAGATTTTTATGTAAATTGCGGTTTATCAGTTACTTTTATTATATGTTTCAAACTACAGAAGCATGACGTTAGACAATGATGTTTATGCATACAATGAAAATATACGAAATTATAGAATTTCTTGACCATTTTTTCGCTCTAGTTGTTCGTAATTTCGTTCTGTATTCTTCTTTGAGCTTCTGTAAAATCGCCTTAAAATGTGATTCCGGTCTTGTTGAAAATGTCGCCAACACAGTCTACTTACGTGCTTTAGTTTTAACGGTGAAAAAACTTAAATAATGCCACTCGTGACGGCTTTATTTCTCTCTCTTTTTCTTCTTCTTCAAGATTTCACTGATACTTTTCAAAACTTTGTCTGAAAGAGATTGAAATTCCGATTGAGCGTTGTTATTAAGCTTATTAGGGCTTTTAAAATACAAAAGATGCCTTCTGTAGCTTTTTGAAAATTGTTTGAGAGATAAGCGATAATCACACTGATAGGCTATGCTTTTTGTGTGTTATTTAAATGATTTTGCAAAAATGAAAGTCGAGAATTTTTGTAACTGAAATTTGCATTTGTTATCATATTACGAAACTTTTAAAAAAGTTTCCATTGAAATGTGATTTACGTGGGCTTTAGTTTTATACGCAGGGCAACGCCAACTAAACACTGCGCTCGTAACAAAAGGGTCAAAAATTTAAAAAAGCAGTTAAATTATTTTTAAAACGAAATAACAAATACCTAGTAATTGCTAATCCTGGTAAAACTACGCATTCATTCCAGTCCTAGTGGTGCGATTTATATGGGCACCTGGGCCCATATAAGCGGCCCCTATCTCATTCACCATGAAAGTTCAGTTTGTGTTGAGTCTTCATGGTCATTAGATGAGGTTGCTGTATATTCATTTAAAGCAACTTTGCTTGAGTAACTAAAAATGATTGGATATAATAAAAGCAGGTTTGCTTAAAAATTTTTATTTGTAGTTGTAGATGAGTAAATACGTACGGAGCATTTATATGCATTTCTTAGGATTAGCTTGTTAAGCATCTGGTCTGGTCTGTTTAAACGTAGCATATTAACATAAGTTACAATCATTTGGAAGCATTATATGCATTTCTTAGGATTAGTTTGTTAAGCATCTGGTCTGGTCTGTTTAAACGTAGCATATTAACATAAGTTACATTCATTTGGAAGCATTATATGCATTTCTTAGGATTAGCTTGTTAAGCATCTGGTCTGGTCTGTTTAAACGTAGCATATTAACATAAGTTACATTCATTTGGAAGCATTAAACATAGTGGTGAGCATAAACTTATTAAAATACATTTTATTTTCTTAATTTTGTTAGTATTTTTGTAGAAATTTCTGAAAGACGATACGAACCCTGCTCCAATCAGAGATGCCAACTTGCTCCGGACAGCAAATATATATTTTAAAGTGGTAGTTAATCAATTGCGATTCTTGGCTTAATAAACTCAATTTAGTAGATTTTTATCCACCACTATTTCTAAATAATTCGTAGGTTTATATAATTCACCCCTTAAAAACACTTATGTCATGCTATACCCTATAAAAAGCGAGCAAAAATAGTCAAATATTTGCAAAATTTACTTTGTAGTTATTTACCGTTTTTAAATTATTTTAGCTTGTCCGGAGCAGTTGGCATCTCTGCTCCATTACTGACTGTTACAGACAGGGATGCCAACTGCTCCGCTTTCTTCCGCAAAAGTTAAAATAAATTGTTAGTGAATTAAATAGTACAATTTGAAGAATAAGTATAATTAAGCCTACTTTTTAAACCAATCATAGTTATAACTTGATATATGGTGATTCGAAGTACCTGCCCACAGCAGCAATTACCTCACCTCTTCATATGTATTGTGTCCTTGAGCGACTGTATCTAATTAATATATACAACTATGTAGTGACATTATATATGATAGGGTGAATTTTCGATATTAAACTAAAAATTACCTAAATTTCGTTAACACTAGAAAATATATTTTTTTACAAAGCAGAGCATGTTGGC
The DNA here is from genome assembly GCF_982258835.1 of Parasteatoda tepidariorum. NCBI lineage: Eukaryota > Metazoa > Arthropoda > Arachnida > Araneae > Theridiidae > Parasteatoda > Parasteatoda tepidariorum. The sequence continues at coordinate 34,407,203 of NC_141758.1, read as the reverse complement.
ATCCTTTGTTACAGGCAAAATGGGCAAAACCTTGCTTGCCACACGCATTCAGTTCCATTTTAAATAAACGATGGTATGTTGAAACTCTTAAAAAATACGAAAATATTTCTATCTATAATTGTAGCTCAACTGCCATCTCCTAATCATTTGGAAAAATCTGTTCATACTACTATGAACTAAAAATATATGTAAATTAAATGGTGTTGCAACTGGAACTGACCAATCGAATTTTTAAAGTTGACATGAAATTAAAGCATATAAGATTTACGATAACCCCACGAAGCAGTAGGACACTCTTTAAATTTTATCACTTTTTGTACTTGGCCACTTTTTAAATTTCTCCGTAATGTAACAATTCTGTATCCAGAATCTTCTCATTAATTATCGAAGGACAAACATTTTTAAACAAATAATTTTCCTTCAAGAGAAATTAACATGATAAGGATTTCAATGTTCCTCATGCATTTTTCACTATTTCGTACCGTTTCATTGTAAAACTGGTTGAATTAAAGTATCGACAAAAGGTTAATGGCTATCGTCCGACGACCTTTGTCCGCTTGAGGAAAAGATTTTATGTTCCGCATCATGGCCAAAGTATGTGTTTTCATTCATCAGTACGGGACAACTTGAATACATTCAATATTTCTACATTTAGATCTAGAATTCTTGTCCAGTTTATTTTAAGAATTTCATTCATTTCTATAGATGAGAAGTATCTTCCTTGCGATAGTGTCGCTTTTTAGAAATTCAGTATCACTTTTAGCGTCTAATATTTTTTGTAACAGCTAAATTTTATCTGTAATAGAATCATGCATGTTATGAAAATAACACGTAACTGCAGAGGCATATAAAAAAATTCATGCAGAAAGTACGGCATGATTGTATCGATAAACTTATTTTAATTTTTGCTTTGCTTTAATTGACTTTTACTGAGGTTTGAATAATTTTAAATAATAACAATGGAAAGATGCAGATATTTTAAAAGTCTCACCACAAGAGAGCTAGAACAAAAAGGTATTTGATGTTAGCTTATGAATCATTTGCGTGTAGTGGTGCAGAAAATAGTTTTAAATCCAATTAAACCAACAAAACAAAGAATCATACATTAAAACAAGAACTTATCTGCCCCTAGAAAGAATTTTCCCAAAAAGCGTAGAAAATTGGCAGCCCTGTTACTATAATACATTCAATAATGTAAAAATATATTTTTATATTTGAAATCCAAAATTCTTGTTTTATAAATGAAAGTGGTAATGGTATCGCCAATGTGTTCGAAACAATATCTTAAAGAAAACAATCGCAATTTGGTAGTAAACTTGCTAAGTCTCATCGAAAGCGAGTGTGTGATTTGAAAAACTCATAAAAATCTACGAATTAAGTACCGTAAAATTTACAACCAGTTGACCTCCATGATAGCATTAAAATAAATGACAATGATTTAAGCGTGGAATGATACCGTGATTCGTAAAGAACTTACGATACATGATCATCATTGCTCGCTGTCCCTTAAATCTTTTTTGTGTGTCACCATAAATTTATAGTTTTCGGAAATTTATAATTTCGGTTTATAAGCGCTTTTTTGAAACTTTAAAGGTCGTATTGAGTAAATTATGCTTAAATTACTAAGTCAGTCGTTTATATTTAAAGTGCTAGAGACCTAGTTATATTTAAAGTGGTAGTGAATTGACAGATAGTTTGAACAGAAATTTTTACATTTTTGTCAGCACTTAACTTATTACCCCGCAAATTTTTTATATTGAAGTGATGCAAAACAGTGGCATTATAAAATAAATGGTATAATGTTTGATATTGTACCAAGTGAATATTTTATGCAGTTACTTACGATTTCATTTTCAAAAGTACCAGCCGTCTTATAGTCCTTCATAGAAACTTAAATCATTTATAAGAAGAAACGAAACCAATTACCGTACAACGGTATATATATATATATATATATATATATATATATATATATATATATATATATATATATATATATATATATATATATATATATATATATATATATATATATATATATATATATATATATATATATATATATTTTTTTTTTTTTTTTTTTTTTTCTTTTTTTTTTTTTTTAAATTATAGGTTTATGAGTATAGATTAAAATTTAAAGCTTCATGTTTATAAAATATCACGGCGGTTATTCATGTTTTGTGTCTCCATTTTAAAACTAAGAGTGAAATAATTGTGGTGCCAGTTTTTTATGTTTTACTTGCGAACTGTTTTACATTCTAACCTAATTTTTACTTCTGAAATTAAGAATTTTTTCCAAAAAGCGAAAAAATTTAGCTAATCCTGTTAATTTAACATTATATAACATAAGCATTATATGCTTGAATTATTGATTTGCAGTGTTACTAATTTCATAATTAAACATAAAAAAGGGGTAAATTAATAATAAAAAATTTTTCTTTTCTTTGAATAGAAGAGCGCTGTTTTAGTTCGAAAAGATAAAAATAAGAAGAAAGTAAATTTAAGATAACAAAAACATTTTCTTTTTCGAGAGTTTATTAAAGGAAATCTAAGGTCAAAATAGAGCAATTCTAAAAGGCTGTAAACTCTTTAAAAAAATGGTGTCAAAGTCATTTATCGTTTCTGAATTGTTATTTGCGATCAGCAAATTGGTTTATTCCAAAGAATTCCTAAACTACTTTCAATTGTTACGCCTGTCTTCCATAGAAGAAGAAGGGAAAATCGGTTATTGGCTTCGTTCCCTTTCGAACGTTTTGAAAATTGCTTGGAATAAATAAATATATTCAAGAACTGTCTTTATTCTGAGATACTGAAGCTGTTTCATAAACATTCATAATGCGTTTTGCTTCTCGACTACCTCATGTAAATGCTGGTTTTTTATTGGACATTTTTACGATTTCGTGTTTCTGTATACAACATTATAGTCACATATTCTACTTTTTATGGGGGTGCTTCATTGTTATTGTTTAAAAAAGCAGTCATGGTTTAAATATCGCTTTTTAGGAAACAGTTTTTGTTTATGTTTTCGGAAAATTGTAATTCAAGGATCTCACCTTAGCTTTCGTCATTTTCATCAATTGAAAATTAAATTAACTAAGTTGTATTTTCATAAATTTTTGGAAAATATTCCTCTGATTTGTATCAAATTAAAGATTTGGTCACTAACATAGTTTGTAATGAAGGAAAAATTATTGTACACTTTACAATTCAAAAGTTTATAGATATCTATTAAAATAAATGATGCTATCATTTAAGATTCTCCAGGCATCAGTAATACAGAGATGCCAACTGCTCCAAACACACCAGAATAATTTAAACAACGGCAAATAACTACAATCTAAAAGTTGCAAATATTTGGATAATTTTACTTACTTGTTAATAATTTTAGCATGACTTAACTATAACTAAATGGTGAATTATATAACCCTTCGAATTATTTAGAAATAGTGGTGGATAAAAGCCTAATAAATTGAATTTATTAAACCAAAAATCGCAATTAATAAACTACCACTCGAAAATATTTATTCGCTGTGCGGAGCAAGTTGCCATTTCTGGTGATAATTAAAAATATTCCATTAAACAAGGATGCCTTAATTTACTGAACTTTGTGGAAATAGTTTTCCTAGTGGTAGAAATATTTCTGTTGATTTTATGGTTCGTAAACTTCATTAAAGTTTTGTTACCCACATCGACATTTAAATAATTCAAATAATTTTATAATATACCACTTTATTTGAATTATTTCTCAGTGATCAATTTTAAGTATTGGCGAAATTTAACGCGATTAAGCAAATTTTAGCTTTTATTTGCTGCTAATTAAAATCTTTTGCGAAAGCGGAGCAGTTGGCGTCCCTATATGAAACTGCCATTCTATTTTTTTTAATTAAATATATTCTACTGTTAAAAAGAATCTTAATGCAATTTTTATTATAACTATATTTTTAATTAAATTAAAAATTTGATGAATATTATTTTTGATTACTAAATTCATTTTTTTAAAAAAAGGAAGTTTTACTGCATTTTTTTTGTTACTATCTTTTGCAATAAGCAAAACAAGAAAATTGTTAAAATATTATTTACGTAGGCATGCAAAATTTTTACTAAAATAAAAAAGTTAAATACAATGAAAAATTTTCAATGGAAAATGTATAAATGGGAAAATTTTAAGAACGAAAAAGATGAAAACGGATGACTCATGGAAAAAAAAAGATGCGATGGTCTCCCCATACCAACAGATAACGAATCAGCAGTTCGCAAAAGCGGCAATGAAGTAAAATCGATTTTCACTCCCCCTCCCCCCCTGGCTTGAAGGCATCATAATATTTCCATATAAATGTTATTTCTTTTATATTTGACTAATTTTTAAACATTTATCCAAAGCATGGAAACATATTTTTTTTTCCAAAAAAAAGGTTAATCGAGTTTAAATTTGAAGCAACAAGTTGCGATACATACAAAGCTTTTTTTCTTAAACAAAACCTTGCAGTAAAAATGATATTTTCTTTCACTATTATTTACGAAGATGAATTTTCTATGACATTTTTATGAGTATGAGTAATTTGAAATTTCTACATACATAACAGGAAATAATTAAAAAATTAATAAATGAATAAAAAAAACTAGTTCTTGCCTTTATTTTTTGCCTGCAAACTTCCAACGGACGACATCCAAACCTCCAATTGGGACATGTCGCACGTCATGAACGACAGTTTTGTAACTTTCGTGGTACAGTCGACCCAATTTTGAGTTTACGACTAACAATGATTAACACCGTAATCCTGCAATTTTGAACCTAATCCAGAAGACAAGAGAACTCCTGGATCAAGTATTGGGGAGATATTACTCGTGGAGGACTTCTTGATGGAATTCCCTGCATTTGACATTCCCGCACTCACCGTTACATGGAAAAGAAAACCTTGAAAACCTTCCACGGATAGCCATTCGGTAAGGGGACTTGATCCATCACCCGTCTACCACTGAGGATATTTTACATCTGCCATGTGGTCGGTGTGAGCCGAGTGCAAGCATGAATGTCAATTGTAACAATCTGAAATCAGGTAACAATTATACTTGAATCTTAGGCTAATTTTTGACCACTGTCATTTATGCTAGTTATGAAAATGGCTCAAAATGTCACTACAAAGAAAAGCTATCAGTTTCGTTAAGGCTCCTATACTATCAGAGCTGACCTATCAAGCAATATTGGAGCAAAAAAGTTCGCAAGTTAACGCTATGTTAATACTAGTTATGTTATTACAGAGATGCCAACTGCACCGGACGCGCCAAAATAATTAAAAAAAACGGTAAATAACTACAAAGTAAATTTTGCAAATAGTTGACAATATTTGCTTGCTATTAAAAATGTAAAGCATGCAATGCGTATTAAAAAGTGGTGAATTTTATAAGCCTGCGCATTGTTCAGAAATAGTGGTGGATTAAAATCTACTAAATCGAACTTATTAAACCAAGAATTACAATTAATAAACTACCACTTGAAAATATTTATTCGCTGTGCTTATGTTAGCTCTTTGCTTCAACAATAAATGATAAGTCGGCCTGTCTAATTCAAGGGCTCTAAGTTTCGTGAAAGAAGGAAATACATTTGTGATCTAATTAGTTAATACTTACAAAGCATTATCTGGGTTCATAAAAGTAGGCAAAAATTAAGAATTATTCATCAATTTTAAGAGGCACTTTCCTTCCCAATCAAATTTAATGGGGTGGGAAGGGGTGGAGATGGTGTGGGAAAATTCTAAATATGCTTTTAATTATGCTTATTTAATTTTCACAAATAAATTGGTAGTCGGGTGTTTAATTTATCCGGCAATTCGTGTAATCTGCTATCACCTAATCTGAACTTGAGGTATAATAAAGCGAACTGCAATTTAGACTAGCTTTTAATTTCCTTTGACAAAATTATATTAGTTTTGGAAAGATGGCTAATTAGCATACATTTGTCTGTTCTTAAATTTTTATAAATATCTCTGTTTTGCGGCAATTTACGTGGTTAGAATCATTTGAATTGGTTTCCGGAACTTTAAAATGTAATAAAATTAAATGGTAGGAAATCTAAAGACTGATAAATGTGTAGTTTTGAATTACTGATTCAAAATAAAAAAAATCGTAATTTTTACTGCTTTAAACTTTTGAGGAAAATTTCGTAAAATTTCTCAAAATTTTCAAGCTATGTTTCTCTAATAAACTTACTCTTTTATTTTCCATATTGTGCAATCAAATTATATGATATCGTTAAGCTTGTTAAGTACAAAAAAATTTCAAAGAACAAATATCAAAAATTTAAAGATCCAAAATTGCGCGGGTAGTTTTAGATGGGAAAAATCTCGCAATTTTGGTTATTTTTAATAAAATTTAATTTTTTTTTAAATATTTAAGCTATTGGCCCATTCTAAAGCCTAGATAATTTTTTACTGCAAGATGGTTTATATAGCTAAGAATTGCAGCTTTCCTTCTAGTGCAAAGACTTAAAATATGGCTTTATAATTTTGCTCGACAAAAAAGCTTCGAAAAACACTCTTAAACTATTCGCATTCTACACTTTAGTTTGTTGTTAAAAGATCGGTATTCCTAGGTAACACATCGGCTTTTTGCTGCCAAATACGCCTAGAAGCTTCTTTCACTGTAATAATTTTTTTTCTTTTTAGCACAATTAGTTGTACGCAAAGATCGTCAAAGTTCAGAGTGTTAGGCTCAAATTTAATAAATGTTTTTTACAAATGAGCTACTTATTAGAATATTTAAAAAAAATATTGTTTTCAAAAACATCTAATTTATACCTTTAATTTGAGCGTAGTAAACTATTCGTGACTACTACGTATTAATAATGATAATCATTATTTTTCTTCTGAGGAATTTTAAATGTAAGCTCTCCGACCAAGCGAAGTCGCCGATCTGTCAAACACTCTGTGCCGTGGCAGTAACGTATTCGAATACCGCCTCATAAATCTTCGTGATGCCAATTTTATTTTGCTATTTAAAGTCGTGGTAGTTCAAAGGATAGCACACTCGCCTCCCAATAGGGTGACCAAGGCTCCCATCGATGGCTGGTCAATTCGAATTCCGCACCCGGCTCAGGCAGACCACAGAGGTGACGTAAAATATCCTAGGTGGTGGACGGATTCTGCATTAGAGTGCTCTTGACGTCAGGCTAAACGTGAAAACTTTTCGTGGTTTTCCACTCCATGTAACGTAAATGCATATCAGTTTAATTAAAAAGTTCTCCACGAAGGCAATTTTCTCCCACAACTTGATCCAAGAGTTTCCTTGTCTTCTGGATAGGGTTTAAAATTAGAAGGCTATGTAGTTGAACATTGGTAATCGTAAACTCGAAAGTTGAATCGGCTGCTCGACGACAGCGGCTATAAAATAAAAATTATACTACTTGTTCTTGAACTCAAAATCTGTCATAGAACATATCTAATTGTAATGTTATAAATAAATAAATAAGTTTGCTATAAAAAAAGCTCTGTAAGCCATTTTTTTTAATAAAAATAATATCTTATACCGACACGTAGCAGTCTTGTTTATAATACTAAAGTAATGAAATAAACTAAATAAACTAAAATAGCCTGTGAAGTAAGCTAAAATAGCTTCTTCCGTCCCCCCGAGAAATCGCAATTCCACTTAAAATCCTTATTCACGATATAATTGAGATAATTTCAAGAGAAAATAATTTAAGATATTCATATTTTTGGGGTATAACTAATGAAGACATTTTCTTCGAGATGTTAAGAATCTAACAAGATTAATCAATTTAAACGATGCGATCATTTGAAACAATTGCAATTACATTTCAAT